>NC_137209.1:24667497-24739997 GCF_960531495.2 Zeus faber | reverse complement strand
TTAATATATAGCTTAATCATTGCATAATGTCATCTCCAAATTATATGTGTGTATTATGTGAGCATGTGCGTGTGTGTGTGTGTGTGTGTGTATATTTAAATAAATAAATACATATTTAATAAAAAATATAATATCTTTATCATTTCATAATGTCATCTCACAATTCAGTGCGTACGCTCCCCAAGTTGGGTGTGAGATGGAAGAGAAAGAAGAATTCTTTAGTGAGTTGGATGTAGCGGTGGAGAGCGTCCAAAGGGAGAGGGAGTGGTCGTTGGAGCAGATCTCAATGGGCATGTTGGCCAAGGGATCAGAGACGTAGGTGACGAGAAGGTGATGGGTAGGTATGGTGTCAAGGAGAGGAATGTGGAAGGATACATGGTGGTGGATTTCACCAAAAGGATGGAATTGGCTGTTGTGAATATGTATTTCAGGAAGAGGGAGGAACACAGGGTGAAGTACTAGAGTAGAGGAAGGTGCACACAGGTGGACTACATCTTATGCAGGAGATGCGATCTGAAAGAGATTAGTGACTGCAAAGTGGTGGTAGGGGAGTGTGTTGCTAGGCAGCATCAGATGGTGGTCTGTAGGATGACTCTGGAGGCCAAGAAGAGGAAGAAAGTGAAAGTAGAGCCAAAGATAAAATGAAGGAAGTTGAAAAAGGGTGCGTTGCATTACATTTCACTGCATATATGTATGGAAGTATGTATATGTATGTGACAAATAAAAATCTTGAATCTTGAATCTTGAATCTTGAAAAGAAGGAGTGTTGCATGCAATTTAGGGAAGAGGTAAAGCAGGCGATAGGTGAGAATGAAGGGTTACCAGATGACTGGGAAACAACTGCAGAAGTGGTGAGGAAGACGGCCAAGAAGGTACTCGGTGTATCATGCGGGAAGAGGAAGGAAGACAAGGACTCTTGGTGGTGGAATGAGGAAGTACAGGAGAGCATAGAGCAGAAGAGGTTGACGAAGTAGAAATGGGAAAGTCAGAGATGAAGGAAGTAGACAGGAGGACAAGCTGATGCGGCGCAAGATGAAGAGAGAAGTGACAAAGGAAAAGGAAAAGGAAAAGGAAAAGGCGTATGACGAGTTGTATGAGAGGTTGGACAGTAAGGAAGGAGAAAAGGACTTGTACCGATTGACAAGATAAAGGGACCAAGCTGGGAAGTATGTACAGCAGGTTAGGATGATGAAGGATAATGATGGGAATGTGCTGACGAGTGAGGAGAGTGTGTTGAGAAGGTGGAAGGAGTACTTTGAGGAGTTGATGAATGAAGAAAATGAGAGGGAGAGAAGAGTGGATGATGTGGGGATAGTGGATCAAGAAGTGCAGCAAATTAGCAAGGATGAGGTGAGAACAGCATTAAAGAAGATGAAGAGTGGAAAGGCAGTTGGCCCACATGACAAACCTGGAGAAGCATGGAAATGTTGAGGTGAGATGGCAGTGACGTTCCTAACCAGACTGTTTAACACCATCCTGGAAAGGGAGAGGATGCCGGAGGAGTGGAGAAGAAGTGTACTGGTACCATCTTCAAGAATAAGGGAGTGATCTGTGACAGAAGGGTTCCAGCCAGAGTGAAGGGGAAGGTGTACAGGATGTGAGAGCAGCCATGTTGTAGGGTTTAGAGGTGGTGGCACTGACTAAAAGGCAGGTGGATGAAGTGGAGGTGGCAGAGTTGAGGATGTGGAGGTTTTCATTGGGAGGGACAAGGATGGACAGGATTAAGAATGAGGACGTTAGAGGGACAGCTCAGGTTGGACAGTTTGGTGGAACAGTGAGAGAGGCCAGATTGAGATGGTTTGGACACGTGTGGAGGAGACATGAGAGTTACATTGGGAGG
The DNA here is from genome assembly GCF_960531495.2 of Zeus faber. Classification (NCBI taxonomy): domain Eukaryota; kingdom Metazoa; phylum Chordata; class Actinopteri; order Zeiformes; family Zeidae; genus Zeus; species Zeus faber. The sequence goes on along the minus strand of NC_137209.1, from coordinate 24,738,157 downwards.
AGGAGGCTGAGGGTGGAGCTGCCAGGCAAGAGGAAAAGAGGAAGCCAAAGAGAAGCTTGGTGGAGGTGCTGAGGGAGGACATGCAGGCGGGTGGTGTCATGGAGGAAGATGCGCAGAACACAAGGTGTTGGAGGCAGATGATCTGCTGTGGTGACCCCTAACAGGAGCAGCACAAAGAGGAAGAAAGTAAAACGGAGTCTTCCATTGTAGTTTCTATGTAGAGCCACTAGATGGCCCCACCAGCTAGTGTTAGCACTAGCATGTATTGGAGTGATATGATGGTGAATCAGGAGAAGTGGTTGCCCTGGCAATGGCCGTTATTAACAGATGTGGTTTTTCATAAATAACTGAGTGCCGGTTGATGGTATCGACCAATGAGAAGGCAGGATTCCACAGAACAGATGCTCATGTAAACATGTGTCCAGACCCCAGAGAGAACAGAGGAGAGAGGACGGGAAGAAGGAGACAGGAAGGGAAGGAAGGAAGGAGACAAGGGGATGCAGATGGAATGCAGTGCCCTCTTCCTGGAGATGCTGGACGAGCTGTGCAGCAACCAGGACCTGGTTGGAACAGTACGTGGAAAATACACACGATAATTATAATCATTATAATAATTATTTTTATAATTTATTATAATCATCAAAACATCGTTATTCTCAGATATTTAAAACATCGTTAATTAGGAAGGACTCTGACGACAGGAAGTGGACAGGAACCCTACAGGAAGTGGACAGGGACTTGACAGGAAGTAGACAGGGACCTGACAGGAAGTGGACAGGGACCTCACATAAGTAGACAGGGACCTGACAGGAAGTGGACAGGGACCTGACAGGAAGTGGAGAGGGACCTGACAGGAAGTAGACCGGGACCTGACAGGAAGTAGACAGGGACCTGACAGGAAGTGGACAGGGACCTGACAGGAAGTGGACAGGGACCTGACAGGAAGTGGACAGGGACCTGACAGGAAGTAGACAGGGACCTGAAAGGAAGTAAACAGACACCCGACAGGAAGTAGGCACACCTTCTAATTTTTAGGATAAAGTCACAACATGCAACAAATGGACCCTTGTATCATTACGTGAGCCGATGCTGCGTTCATCGGAAACTCCGAAAATTGTAACTTGTTTTAGATGTAATGCTGATGTAAAGAGGAGGGACGGCACAAACTGAAGCTACCTTCCATGTGAACTTGAAAAAGTTGTAATTGGTGTCGATAATGGACCACATGTATTGCTGCCTGCAGCTATATTTATTAGTACTATAATTATCTTATTATTATAACCTTACCTTAACTAAACGTACCATACCTTATGTTATCTAACCGTAAGGTGGAGTCAGTCTTGAACATGGAGTACCTGGAGTCGCTCCTGTCCTCGGACCCGGAGCCGATAGACCCCGCGGAACCGGAGGAGGAGGAGGAGAAGGTATCATTCAGCCCAGATGCTAATGCTAACACCAGCCAGTGAAAGACTGGAGGGGAGCGGAAACTACAGTGGAAGACTGGAGCCCAACCTTCACCATTCAGCATCACATTCATTTCACCACATTAATTCAACATTAATAACAGTAAAGTTTATTCATATGTAGGAGAATAGTTACTATACATGTTACTATACGTGACTATTTTGTCAGTGGATGCTCTCATCATACGAGTAGTACAAATAGACATGGGTTGTACTACGACACATACAAGTCCTACAATTACACAAGTGACTTGTACGACTTGACATGCGAGTTGTACAACTAGACGTACAAATCCCACGACTACACGTGCGAGTCGTACAACTAGACGTACAAATCCCACCACTACACGTGCGAGACGTACAAATCCCAGACTACACGTGCTAGTCGTACAAATCCCACGACTACACGTGCAAGTTGTACAACTAGACGTACAAATCCAAAGACTACACGTGCGAGTCGTACAACTAGACGTACGACTCGCACGTTTAGTCGTACGACTAGATGTTCTAGTCGTCGGACTAGACGTACGACTTGTTCTTCTTCAGGTGCTCCCGGCCGAGTGGCAGCCGACGCCGCAGCCTCCCTCCAGCTGGGGGCGGTGTGGGAGCTGCGGAAGGTTCAACTCCCTGGTGGAGTCCCTCATCGACCACTTTGGCGTCCTGATGCAGGCGCACCAGGAACGGCGCCAACTGACCCAGATTCCCGGCGCCCCGCCCCCCCAGCAAGTCCAGCTGGTCCAGCCCGTCCTGCCCTACGCGGTCTTCACCGCTCCCAGCTACCACCACACCCAGAATGCACCTGTGCTGGTCCTGAACGGGGGCGCCTGGAGGGGCCCGGCCGCCGGCTTCCCCGCCCTGCGGCCTGAGATGCTCCAAGGGGCCGGCTTCCCACCCCAGGTCTTCCCCCGAGTCCTCCTGAAGGGCTCAGAGCCCCAGAACCCAGCCTTCCCCACCTCCAACCCGCCATGACGCTCCCATGATGCATCATGGGAAACGTGTATGTAATAAAATCATTCTCATCAGTATTCCTTCTCAGTGTATTGTTTTATGCAGTTAGTAGTGTGTAGCAAGCAGGATGACGGTGTTATCTCCAAACAACCTCCTTCACAGACACACCTGCTCAGTATAGTGATAAAAAGTTTGGCTCTTTTTTGGAGATTTGTGACTCTGCCAGTGACTCGCTAACAGTCGTTGGATCTTTGCGACTGGTGTCGGTGGCTTTGATTGAGTCGGTGAAACGAGTCAGAAGAGTCGGCTCATTAGTCTCAGTCATGGATGAAATCTCACATCAAATTCAGACAAGATTTATTTCGCAAGAATCACATTGAATATGAATGATGATAAATTCCTTTCCTTTCTTCCACTGAAAACTAACGACTCTTTTCTCCAGTGACTCCAGAGTCACGCTCAAGTTAATCACCCCATCGGGGGTTATTTGGAGATGATGAGCGGCTGGACGTCCGTTGTGCTGCTCATTTCACACTAAAATCAAACTATTTCAGCGCCGTTCAAAAGACTAAATGAGGTCACGCGTGTGTTTTAACGTAGTTAAAATTCACAGTTTAATAGATTCCGTGTATTTGTATAAAACTTGTTCATATAAACTGTCTTATTGCACAGAGTGTTGACTTTTCTTTTCATCCTAAAAGAATGATAGAAGATATAAATATATATAAATACAAGATGAACTCAATAAACTCCAAATTGTCATAAAAATCATTTTTTGAGCGATCGTAACATTAAACAGCATTTTGTACAAAGTTTTCCCTTTTAAAATGACAACATTAAAGGGCCAGTTCACACGGAACCGTCCAAAAAAACGGAAGCATTAGGCCACGCTCCTCCCTCAGTCAGCCTTCTTATTGGCTGGCAGCGCTCCGTTCTCATTGTGCCTGCTTCCGTTGTTGCTGACGCTCTTTCTATTGGGCAGCTGAAGCACTGCCCCCTCAGGCTGCAGGTACTCGTGCACCACCCTGTGAAAGGTGGGGTGGGTTGTCAACACCGCCAGCAGATCCTCTGGAACAGGGAGGAGTTATTATGAGGATTATTTACTTATTTTTTAATCATTTTTAGCAGCAGATCCTCTGGAACAGGGAGGAGTTATTATGAGGATTATTTACTTATTTTTTAATCATTTTTAGCCTTATTGTACGTCGCCAATTTTTTTCAGCAATTTTTATTCTTATTACTTTATTATTATTATTGGCTATTTTTTGCAAGCTGCCAGTACAACGCATGTAAATTATTGTTATAGAATACTTGTATAGTATTATTTTCATATTTTATGTTATTGTTTGTTTTATTAATTTTTTTATATTTATTTGCATCATTCAAAATTCTCTATTTGGACAACGCGACTCACCCTCCGTGACGCGTCCGTCCCTGGACGCAGCGGCGTGGAGCTGCCTGGTGTCTTGCTGAGCCACGCCCAGCAGCGCCCCCATCAGACCGGACAGCGCCGCTGCGTCCAGGCTGCCCCGGCCCTCCACATCGAACAGCTGCGAAGGCAACCAGAGTGTTTCCATGGTTACGCTTCAAACCCTGGTCCAAAAGTCCAGTTTCCAGCTTTTCCTTCCCTCCATGAACTGACCTCTGGTTGATGCTCATGACTGAATCAAAAACCTAAATTCTGGAGTTTGACTTTATGAAGCTGGAATTTCCAGCTTATGAAAACATGTTTTTTTTGGCCACAAAATATCAATATGATTTCACAATGATTTGAAAATACAGATTGGAGATAAAGCACAATTTATAGAAAGGGCTTTGTTCAAGTGTGTATTGGGTTGTTGGCTACGTACGCTAAATGCAGTGTGAAGCAGAGACTGGAAGGTGACCACGCCCGATACCACAGCAATGCTCAGATAAACCTGACGAAGATCCACCAACTCATCCTGCAACGCACACACAGCCATCCAGGGTCACATCGGTCTATATGTGCATATATATATATATATATACACATAAACATATATACATATATATACATATATACACACAGATATATACAGTATATATATATACATATATATATACACACACACACGTATATAATTTATATATATATATATAGACCTATATACACACACACACCTATATACACATGAACATATATACATACATATATTAACATAACTATACATATATATATACACACACACACACACACACACACACACACACACACACACACACATATATATATATATATACATATACATATACACACACGTGTACATGTACAGTATCTCAGACATCAAATCCCATCTATCGAACTCCTACCTTGGAGAAGAGCCCACAGATCTTGGTGGCCGTCCGTCCCTCCAACTGTCCCTCCACCTGTCCCAGAAGACATGCCAGCTCGTAGGCATTGGCCTTCCATCGCTCCGCCCCCGATCGACACCTGTCAATGACCCTGCCGAGCATCGCCTCCACCTCCGATGCTCCAAAGCTGAGAGAAGAAGAGAAGGAATCAGAGGAGGACGAAGGGAGGAGGGACCAGGTGCCTCTTATCCTGTGTAGTAGCCTCATTTATTTTATGTATTGTTTTTTGGGGGGAAAGGTATTTTTATATGTTTAGTATTTATCTGTTGCAATGTTTACCTTGATTTAAACTCCTTAACAAATTTGACAAATCCAACATCTTAACCAACATCTCCATCCTACATTTTAGTACACACATACACTAATGATACATCATATTCTATTCTAAATCTTGCTGCTCATATTTAGTTTGAGATATAAGAGTCTGTTTCATCCGCAGACCCGTCAAGATCCGTCCTCTGAACTCCGGCCGTCCCCCTGAACCGTGCTGCCCCAATCCTAAAGCGCCTCTGTTTGAGTGTTGCTTCGAGCCTCTGCTAGAGCCTCTGAAGAGCCTCTGCTAGAGCCTCTGTTCGAGGCTCTGAAGAGCCTCTGCAAGAGCTTCTGCAAGAGCTTCTGCTCCAGCCTCTGCTCCAGCCTCTGAAGAGCCTCTGAAGAGCCTCTGCAAGAGCTTCTGCTATAGCCTCTGCTAGAGCCTCTGCTCCAGCCTCTGAAGAGCCTCTGCTAGAGCCTCTGCTAGTGTCTCTGCAGAGCCTTTGCTCGAGCCTCTGAAGAGCCTCTGCTCCGGCCTCTGAAGAGCCTCTGCTAGAGCCTCTGCAAGAGCCTCTGAAGAGCCTCTGCTAGAGCCTCTGCTAGAGCCTCTGTCCAGCCTCTGAAGAGCGTCTGCTCGAGCCTCTGCTAGAGCCTCTGCTAGAGCCTCTGAAGAGCTTCTGCTAGAGCTTCTTAAGAGCCTCTGCTCGAGCCTCTGAAGAGCCTCTGCTAGAGCCTCTGAAGAGCCTTTGCTCGAGCAGACGTGTCTGCGAGAGTCTCTGGAGAGCCTCTGCGAGAGCCTCTGCGAGAGCCTGTGCTCAAGGGCTGGGAAGCACCATCGCCCATGCTCCTCACCCGGCGCTCCTGAGCAATGTGAGCATCTCCCGGGCTGGAGGGTCCAGGGCCAGGGAGAGTCCATCCAGCTTCCTTACTGGGACCCGGCCCTCCATCACGTAGTCAGTGGCTGGGACCCGCAGGGCACTGCGAAGCAGAAGAACAGTTTAGGAACTGTTTAGTAATAAGTATGAAGCACAGTTTAGTAATACAATGACCAAGTCATGCAAATAACACAAACAGGAGCTAACTCATACAACTGACACAAACAGAACCTAACTCATACAACTAACACAAACGGGGACTAACTAATACAACTAACACAAACAGAAGCTAACTCATACAACTAACACAAACAGGGACTAACTAATATAACAAATACCAACAGAAGCTAACTCATACAACTAACTCAAACAGGAGCTCACTCATACAACTAACACAAACAGAAACTAACTAATACAACTAACTCGCTTCTACTGCTTGTCTATGAACGGGAGAAAAACAGGAATGAAGGATTACTTGTATAGGTTGGATTCATAATTGAAGAATATTAGAACACAAAATTATAATTAATCAAAAAAATAGTTTGTTTCATGCACTTAAAATATGATCTGCATAGCAAAACAGGACAAAAGGGTAAAGAATAATAATATCTATAAAAAGAAAATATAATAAAGTCATGATAAATAAAGATATGAACTAAATATGAATATGAATCTCCTCACTGGGCCATCAGTTTCTGGACGTTCTCAGCGTAGAGCATCGGGTCGTTCTTCTCCTGCTCTGACGGCCTGTAAACAGGAAGGAACTGCACAGCAACATCAAAACAGACTAATCAGGTCTGGTTAACTCATCAGGACCCATGGGTTATCCAGACGTGACTAGTCCCCATGAGTTAACCAGATGTGACTTGTCCCCATGAGTTAATCAGACGTGACTAGTCCTCATGAGTTAATCAGACGTGACTAGTCCTCATGAGTTAATCAGACGTGACTAGTCCTCATGAGTTAATCAGACGTGACTTGTCCTCATGAGTTAATCAGACGTGACTTGTCCTCATGAGTTAACCAGACGTGACTAGTCCCCATGATTAACCAGATGTGACTTGTCCCCATGAGTTAATCAGACGTGAATTGTCCTCATGAGTTAATCAGACGTGACTTGTCCTCATGAGTTAATCAGACGTGACTTGTCCTCATGAGTTAACCAGACGTGACTAGTCCCCATGATTAACCAGACATGACTTGTCCTCATGAGTTAATCAGACGTGACTAGTCCTCATGAGTTAACCAGACGTGACTTGTCCTCATGAGTTAATCAGACGTGACTTGTCCTCATGAGTTAACCAGACGTGACTAGTCCCCATGATTAACCAGACATGACTTGTCCTCATGAGTTAATCAGATGTGACTTGTCCTCATGAGTTAATCAGACGTGACTGGTCCTCATGAGTTAACCAGACATGACTTGTCCTCATGAGTTAATCAGATGTGACTTGTCCTCATGAGTTAATCAGACGTGACTGGTCCTCATGAGTTAACCAGACATGACTTGTCCTCATGAGTTAATCAGACGTGACTTGTCCTCATGAGTTAATCAGACGTGACTGGTCCTCATGAGTTAACCAGACATGACTTGTCCTCATGAGTTAATCAGATGTGACTTGTCCTCATGAGTTAACCAGACGTGACTTGTCCTCATGAGTTAATCAGACGTGACTTGTCCTCATGAGTTAATCAGATGTGACTTGTCCTCATGAGTTAACCAGACGTGACTAGTCCCCATGAGTTAATCAGACGTGACTAGTCCTCATGAGTTAATCAGACGTGACTAGTCCTCATGAGTTAATCAGACGTGACTAGTCCTCATGAGTTAACCAGACGTGACTTGTCCTCATGAGTTAATCAGACGTGACTTGTCCTCATGAGTTAACCAGACGTGACTAGTCCCCATGATTAACCAGACATGACTTGTCCTCATGAGTTAATCATATGTGACTAGTCCCCATGAGTTAATCAGACGTGACTTGTCCTCATGAGTTAACCAGACGTGACTAGTCCCCATGAGTTTATCAGACGTGAATTGTCCTCATGAGTTAACCAGACGTGACTAGTCCCCATGAGTTAATCAGACGTGACTAGTCCCCATGAGTTAATCAGACGTGACTTGTCCTCATGTTTTAATCAGACGTGACTAGTCCTCATGAGTTAACCAGACGTGACTAGTCCTCATGAGTTAACCAGACGTGACTAGTCCCCATGAATTAATCAGACGTGACTAGTCCCCATGAGTTAACCAGACGTGACTAGTCCCCATGAGTTAACCAGACGTGACTAGTCCTCATGAGTTAATCAGACATGACTTGTCCTCATGAGTTAACCAGACGTGACTAGTCCCCATGATTACCCAGACATGACTAGTCCCCATGAGTTAATCAGACGTGACTTGTCCTCATGAGTTAATCAGACGTGACTTGTCCTCATGAGTTAAACAGACGTGACTTGTCGTCATGAGTTCATCAGAGGTGACTAGTCCCCATGAGTTAACCAGATGTGACTTGTCCCCATGAGTTAATCAGACGTGACTAGTCCCCATGAGTTAATCAGACGTGACTAGTCCTCATGAGTTAACCAGACGTGACTAGTCCTCATGAGTTCACCGGACATGACTTGTCCTCATGAGTTAATCAGACGTGACTTGTCGTCATGGGTTAATCAGACGTGACTAGTCCTCATGAGTTCCCCAGACGTGACTTGTCCTCATGAGTTAACCGGACGTGACGTCCTCATGAGTTAACCAGACATGACTAGTCCTCATGAGTTAACCGGACGTGACTTGTCCTCATGAGTTAACCGGACATGACTTGTCCTCATGAGTTAACCAGACGTGACTAGTCCTCATGAGTTAATCAGACGTGACTTGTCGTCATGGGTTAATCAGACGTGACTTGTCCTCATGAGTTAACCGGACGTGACGTCCTCATGAGTTAACCAGACATGACTAGTCCTCATGAGTTAACCGGACGTGACTTGTCCTCATGAGTTAACCGGACATGACTTGTCCTCATGAGTTAACCAGACGTGACTAGTCCTCATGAGTTCACCAGACGTGACTAGTCCTCATGAGTTAACCGGTCGTGACTTGTCCACATGAGTTAACCAGACGTGACTAGTCCTCATGAGTTAACCGGACGTGCTCACCTCCACAGTGACGTTGGTGTACAGCTGGGACGTGGTGTACCACAGAGTTTCCATCCTAAGCAGAGATTCACAACTTGATTTCACTTTATTAATCATCTTTATTATTATTATTATGACTATTTCCACACGTTTTATGGCCAAAGAAACATGAATTAAATAATAATAATGACAATAATAAAAACTCACCATGTTGTTCCCTTGTACGTCCATCGAACGGTGTCCTGTAAAATGAACACATTCACTAGTTACAGCAAAAACACACCCAAAATGTCCTCACTTCCCAAAATATCCTCCCGCAAATGTAATAGAAACACACACACACACACCAGCTTGTTGGGGTAGTGCAGCAGGACGGGCTGGACTGGAACTCCAGCGAGGAAGGCACCTGAGGAAGAAGAGAGGGGGAGGGAGGGAGAGAGACAGACAGCGAGTGGGACAGACAGAAAGAGAGAGACAGAGAGAGAGACATGAGGGAGAGTGAGCCTTCACTTATCTTTATATGAATCTTAACACCACTGTTAAAAGGAGGAAGAGAGAGAGACAGAGAGAGACAGAGCGACAGAGAGAGACAGAGTGAGAGAGACAGTAAGACAGAGAGAGAGAGACAGAGAGAGAGAGACAGACAGAGAGAGAGAGAGACAGAGACAGAGAGAGAGACAGACAGATAGAGGCGGAGCAGCGTTCCTTTCATTCCGATGCTTCAGGACTGAAACTAGAATTCTCTTCATTCTCTTCACTATAAAACAAAGAGAAAGCTTCAAAACAAAAGCCTCATGCTAACTGTGTTAGCTCAATGCATGGCCGCAGATGGGATCAGCTAGCCTTTTTACTTGCTTGGAACTACGCGTTGGCACGTGCAAGATGGCCGCCCTGCGTACGCCGCATTCCTTTGGAGCGTCCTCATCTGCAGGATGCAGTTCACATGATGTGACCACAACAAAGACGGAGGTGGTTTGAAGGGACGGACACAGAGCTGTGATCTCAACACGCCCCCTAGTGGACATACTTTTACACACAAAGTACACAGCAAGTATGTCAACAGGTGGAGGCAATAAAACCCTGAGGACGCTCTGTGTCTCCAACCTGAAGCTTATTCTCCAAGTTAAATCTACAGTCAGCCTGGTTCTCACAGGAAGTCAGACTGGTTCTCACAGGAAGTCATCCTGGTTCTCACAGGAAGTCAGCCTGGTTCTCACAGGAAGTCAGACTGGTTCTCATAGGAAGTCAGCCTGGTTCTCACAGGAAGTCAGACTGGTTCTCACAGGAAGTCATCCTGGTTCTCACAGGAAGTCAGCCTGGTTCTCACAGGAAGTCAGACTGGTTCTCATAGGAAGTCAGCCTGGTTCTCACAGGAAGTCAGCCTGGTTCTCACAGGAAGTCAGCCTGGTTCTCACAGGAAGTCAGACTGGTTCTCATAGGAAGTCAGCCTGGTTCTCACAGGAAGTCAGCCCGGTTCTCACCGGGTTTGAACTTGATCAGAGTTTTGCCGTTGGTGGTGGTTCCTTCTGGAAACATCAGCATCTGAGGAAGGAGATTCAGTTCACTTCAGTTTGGGATTTCTTCATTTTCTCTTTGTTCAATTGAAGATGGTTTGAGAAGAAACCTCAAGCGGCGACATTTTGATTTACCACAGAAATGCTGGGAGGTTACCGCTCACCAAGATCGGAAAATATATTATGTATAAAAAGATATGGAAACAAACATGAATAAATATTTGAGACAAATAAACTTAGAAACAACATGTACTTGACTAAACATATTAAAGTCAGTTAAAATTGGAACCAAGTTCCAGTTCCAGCAGAAAAGGCCAAAGAGCCGCAAGAACAGTCCCAGCCCAAAGCACCGCAGCCACAGAACAACCTCCAACCCACAGAGAAACCCAGAACCAGCAGAGCAAGGCCACGCACAGCCCTGAGGTGCAGGAACCAGGACGAACCGGTACGAACCGGTACCAGAGGGCAGGAATGACCCTGGACCCCTGAAGCGGGTCCAGGGTCCCGGGCAACAAACCGGGTCCCGAGACAGACAGACCAACACCCTGCCACAACCACCGCGGCAGCATGGGTGGGTGGGGGCCCCCGGGTGCCCGGTGAAGGTTTTGACGGAGGTGAAAGCGATGAAAGCAGTGAAGGAGGTGAAGGTGGAGGTCAGACCTGAGGCCAGTACCCGTTGGAGGTGACTCGCTCAGTTATCTGAGTCACAGCGTTCCTCCTTGACTCCGGGTCCTTCCTGCTGACCAGTACGGACTGGTTGAACTCCAGTAGAGCTGCACACACACACACACACACACACACACACACACCACACACACACACACACACACACACACACACCACACACACACACACACACACACACACACACAATATTATATTACAATTATTATAATTTTTATAATTGTTATAATTATTACAATTATTACAATTATTATAGTTATTATAGTTATTATAATTATTACAATTATTACAATAATCATAATTATTATAGTTATTATAATTATTATAATTATTATAGTTATTATAATTATAATAATTATTAAAATTATTACAATTATTATAATTATTATAGTTATTATAATTATTACAATTATTATAATTATTATAAGTATAGTTATTATAATAATCGTAATTATTATAATTATTCAAATTATTCAAATATTAAAATTATTATAATCATTACAATTATTATAATTATTATAATAATTATAATTATTATAAGGGGTCTATTGTTATTGCTCTGGAAAAATTCTCAGAGTTTTTTAAGCTAAAAATATTTGAAAGGACAGAAGCTACGAGCACGGTTGAAGTGCCGTTTAAACCACCATGTCACAAACATCTTGTGGTTTAAATTCCATCCCAATTAATCCACATCCAGATCAGAAATGAGTTAAAAACCAAACAACATTCATCTAAATACTCAGCTGGTCCTGCCTGAATGTCACTATTCATAAACAAAATGAAGGAGATGAGATTTACAGTAATACTTTTTATGACATCATTATTTACTATAAATGATATTTACAGTAAGACGCTTTATGACCTCATCATATTATTTACTATAAATGATATTTACAGTAAGACGCTTTATGATGTCATCATATTATTTACTATAAATGATATTTACAGTTAGACGCTTTATGATGTCATCATATTATTTACTATAAATGATATTTACAGTTAGACGCTTTATGATGTCATCATATTTACTATAAATTATATTTACAGTAAGATGCTTTATGATGTCATATTAGTTATTATAAATGATATTTACAGTAAGACGCTTTATGATGTCATCATATTATTTACTATAAATGATATTTACAGTAAGATGCTTTATGATGTCATCATATTATTTACTATAAATGATATTTACAGTTAGACGCTTCATGATGTCATCATATTAGTTATTTTAAATGTGCAGGTTCTGATTGAGAATGTCCAGTTGGGTCGTGTCCAGTGGGCTGCGTGGACTCGGTCACTCTGTAGTGTTCAGACGTTACCAAACTATGTATTTACGTGTATATTTACATAACTTCTTACCTGGTAGATGTCAGTAGATCTGTTACATTGCTATTTTAAATCCCTGCTCCACATGACTTCGCCAGATTGATGAAAATTCTAATCAAAAATAATCCTTAAAATGTCCTCAGCGCATCCCTCGAAAACACTGAAATGTGCAACTGAGTGATGCGATCAAGATCCAGCGAGACGTCGGAAAAATAGAAGCCATGCGCTGGTAAATACCCACAGGTTTATCACAGCATCTGTCGTATTTCATGCAAACTTATTTCTTCTTTGCCCCAAAAAAAATAACTTTTGCAGAATTAAATGATTCTGAATTCTGAATGATCCTTCCTGTCGGCCATGTTGTTCTGTTGATCACAGATAGACCAGACTAGTGGACCAGGATAACAGACAGACCAGACGAGTAGACCAGGATCACAGACAGACCAGACTAGTAGACCAGGATAACAGACAGACCAGACTAGTTGATCCCCCACCTCCGATGACAGGCAGGCTGCAGTTCTCTGAGCGGGACACCACAGTGGCCAGTTGGGCAGGACACAGCACCAGCATGTCCAGGAAGCTGCTGTGGGGGGCCACGGTCAGGATAGGGGCCTCCTTCAGGTCCGCGCGCCGCCCCTTGACCCTCACCCACAGGAAGCCCAGGCAGAAGAAGACGGCCCGGCTGAGGAGCAGCACGGGCAGGTGCAGCAGCCAGCGGCGCCATCCGCTCGCCGGCCGCCGGCGCCTCTCAGGGGACAGGCCGGCCAAACGCAGCCGAGCCAGAGGCCACATGACCAGAAAGAGGAGGGAGGCGAGGAGGAGGCGCAGCGGGAAGAGGAGGAGGCCCAGGAGGAGGCCCTACACATACACAGTGATGGATATAGATCAACAATATGTCATATGAATATACAACATTAACATGTCCTCGCTCACTCACCCGGAGCCGCTGCGTCCTGCTCAGCGTCAGGCGGTGCACGAATGGATGTGGACACAGCGCGTCCTGCGTCTCCATGGCGACGACAGGGAGACACCACCACCACCACACTGAGACAACACAGTGAAGGAAGAGGTGTTGTTCCTAAATGGACAAAACAACAAGCAGCTCTGTCTCTCTCTCTGTCTTGTCTCTCTCTCTCTCGTCTCTCTCTCTCTCTCTCTCTCTCTCTTGTCCCTCTCGTCTCTCTGTCTGTCTGTCTCTTGTCCCTCTCTCTTGTCTCTCTCTCTGTCTGTCTCTTGTCCCTCTCTCTTGTCTCACTCTCTGTCTGTCTCTGTCCCTCTCTTGTCTCTCTCGCCCGCTGCTCAGCTCACTGCTGCTCCATCTCTCCTTCCTTGTCTCTCTCTCTCTGTCTCTCGCTCTGGTCCAACCCCCTGATCCGCTGCAGCGGGTCCAACCGGTCTCACTCCCTTTTTGATTTACATTTTCTTTGGAAGAATGTGTGTTTTGTTTTTGTTGTGACGTTATCTTCTGTTGTTTGATTTATTCATATTTAAATGGATGGGGATTTTTTTTTTTTGGGGGTGTGGTGTTAGTGTTTATCTATTTTACAATGTTTTATAAATAACACATTTTCCTGTTGTTTTTATTATTTTTTATGGCCACAGTTGTTTTCTCTTCGGACGTTCACTCTTCATTTAAGCTGCATTGTTTTGTTTTAGATACTAATGAGTTAAATAGTTTCAAACATTTCAAATGTTTTAATTGATGTTTTCTGTTCAAATGTTACTTTTTTGGAGGAATTTGATTTTATGTGTTTAACATATTTTATTGGATGTCTGTTTGTTTTACATATACATCTTTAATGTTTACATACATTTTTAATATTTGATATTTGTATATATATTAAATACATCCATGACATGTTGGCAGTAGTAAATGCTTCCCTCCTGCTCCTCTTCCTCCTCCTCGTCCCCCTAAAGCTCCACTAATACTGTGTTGTGTACAATATATATACTATCATATAATATACACACCCTGATCAGCCACAACATTAAAGCTCCACTAATAACACTAATACTGTGTTGAGTAAAATATATATACTATTATTATATAATACACACCCTGATCAGCCACAACATTAAAGCTCCACTAATAACACTAATACTGTGCTGTGTACAATATATATACTATTATTATATAATACACACACCCTGATCAGCCACAACATTAAAGCTCCACTAATAACACTAATACTGTGTTGTGTACAATATATATACTATTATTATATAATACACACACCCTGATCAGCCACAACATTAAAGCTCCACTAATAACACTAATACTGTGTTGAGTACAATATATATACTATTATTATATAATACACACACCCTGATCAGCCACAACATTAAAGCTCCACTAATAACACTAATACTGTGTTAAGTACAATATATATACTATTATTATATAATACACACACCCTGATCAGCCACAACATTAAAGCTCCACTAATAACACTAATACTGTGCTGTGTACAATATATATACTAATATTATATAATACACACACCCTGATCAGCCACAACATTAAAGCTCCACTAATAACACTAATATTGTGTTGTGTACAGTATATATACTAATATTATATAATACACACACTGATCAGCCACAACTTTAAAGCTCCACTAATAACACCAATACTGTGCTGTGTACAATATATATACTAATATTATATAATATACACACACTGATCAGCCACAACTTTAAAGCTCCACTAATAACACCAATACTGTGCTGTGTACAATATATATACTAATATTATATAATATACACACCCTGATCAGCCACAACATTAAAGCTCCACTAATAACACTAATACTGTGCTGTGTACAATATATATACTATTATTATATAATACACACACCCTGATCAGCCACAACATTAAAGCTCCACTAATAACACTAATACTGTGTTGTGTACAATATATATACTATTATTATATAATACACACACCCTGATCAGCCACAACATTAAAGCTCCACTAATAACACTAAAACTGTGCTGTGTACAATATATATACTATTATTATATAATACACATACCCTGATCAGCCACAACATTAAAGCTCCACTAATAACACTAATACTGTGCTGTGTACAATATATATACTATTATTATATAATACACACACCCTGATCAGCCACAACATTAAAGCTCCACTAATAACACTAATACTGTGTTGTGTACAATATATATATACTATTATTATATAATACACACCCTGATCAGCCACAACATTAAAGCTCCACTAATAACACTAATACTGTGTTGTGTACAATATATATACTATTATTATATAATACACACACCCTGATCAGCCACAACATTAAAGCTCCACTAATAACACTAATACTGTGCTGTGTACAATATATATACTATTATTATATAATACACACCCTGATCAGCCACAACATTAAAGCTCCACTAATAACACTAATACTGTGCTGTGTACAATATATATACTATTATTATATAATACACACCCTGATCAGCCACAACATTAAAGCTCCACTAATAACACTAATACTGTGCTGTGTACAATATATATACTATTATTATATAATACACACACCCTGATCAGCCACAACATTAAAGCTCCACTAATAACACTAATACTGTGTAGCGCTCCCTCGTGTCCCCATAACAGCTGTGAGGTGGAGGCCTGGGCTCCACCAGACTCTGAAGGTGTCCTGTGGTATCTGGCACCAAGACGTCAGCAGCAGATCCGTTAAGTCCTGCAAGTTGGAGGTGAGCCCCCATGGATCGGACCCTAACCCCGCCCATCCACAAGATGTAGAAGAAAAGGTGATTCATGAGACCTCCACCTTCTTCCATTGCTCCATGGTTCAGTTGTGATGCTGACGTGTCCATTGTAGGTGCTTTCAGGGGTGGACAGGGGTCAGCATGGACACTGCACATATAATACTGCACATGCACTGCACATATGCACTGTGTTCTACACCTTTCTATCATAGCGACATTCACTGTTTCAACACTTAGAGCTGCAGTAGTTCATAACAGTATATATATATATATATATATATATATATATATATATATATATATATATATAGAGAGAGAGAGAGAGAGAGAGAGAGAGAGAGAGATAACAGTGTATATATATAATAATTAATAACAGTATATTTATAATAATATCTAACAGCATGTATATTATAATAATAGCTGACACTATAGATATATAATAACATATAACAGTATATATATATAAAATAATATATAACAGTATACATATATAATAATATCTCACAGTATATATATAATTATAATATATAACAGTATACATATATAATAATCATACATAACGGTATATAATAATAATATATATCAGAAAATATATAAATAACAATATATAACAGTATACCTACATAATAATATATAGCAATATATATATATATAATACTATATAACAGTTTATACATTATAATAATTTATAACAGTATATTTATAATAATATATAACAGTATATATATCTAACAGTATATATATAATAATAATAATAATAATAATAATAATATCTCACAGTATACATATATTATAATAATATCTAACAGTATATATATATGTATATGTATATGTATATATATACATATACAGTATATACTGTATATATAATACTAATAATATATAAGTGTACATATATAATAATATATAACAGTATATACTGAATTTATAATACTCATAATGTATAACAGTACATATATATATAATAAAAATATATAACAGTATACATATATAATAAGAATATACTATAACAGTATATTTACTGTATATAATAACGTATTGATACAGAATGCGGCGGTGCGACTGGTGCTCAACCAGCCAAAGAGGGCACATGTTACTCGGCTGCTTATCCAGCTCCACTGGTTACCTGTAGCCGCTTGGTTACCTGTAGCCGCTTGGTTACCTGTAGCCGCTTGGTTACCTGTAGCCGCTGGCATCAAGTTCAAGTCTCTGATGCTGCCTACAGAGTGAGTGTTGGGAATGCTCCCACTTACTTCAATTACCTCCCGGACGCTGCGCTCGTCAAATGAGCGTGGCCTGGCTCTGCCGGCTGCACAACCACGGCCATCCAGGCTGTTCTCATTTGTAGTTCCACGTTGGTGGAACGAGCTGCAAAAAAACCACCAGAGCAGGGGCCTCCCTCTCTGTCTTTAAGAAGCATTTGAAGAGCCAGCTCTTTAGAGAGTACCTCCTCTCCTAACATACAAGTAGTCGGCACTACTTAGCAGTATTTATTTACTGTTACACTAATGTTTCTGTTGCAATGTAGCTTGAATGTTATTCTCCCTTGTGAGTTGCTTTGGATAAAAGCGTCTGCAAAATGACTAAATGTAAATGTAATAATAAGAATATACGATAACAGTATATATACTGTATATAATAAGAACATACTATAACAGTACATATATAATAATAATGCATCCCACCCCTTGAGGTGCCATTGGAAGCAGATGATCGATGTTATTCACTTCACCTGGCACTGCTTTCATGTTGTGGATGATCTGTGTATATACACATGGAGATACATAGTGCATTGGACATAGTGAATCATATTTCTCCATCCCATAATATAGAGATATATGTACAGTTGAGTAACAAGTTCTGTAAACAATGGATATAGTTTCACTGACACCCACACACACCCTGTGGTAGAAACAGGGATGGGAGGATCAAAAGAAGCAGGCAGAAGGAGGAGAAATGTTGAGTGTCCGGTCAAACCGGAGCCTCCAGTGAAGTACATGCAGGTACTTTCAAAGTAACTTTAAAGTACTTTTTTTTACTAGAACAAACAGAGGAATGAACAAATGTTCTGCTGACATGAATCCAACCAGGAGGATCAAAGACTTGATAATTCGACTACTACTAGTAATAAGAACAATGATAATAATGAGAATATGAATGACCATTGAAATGTACTAGTTGAACGTACTAGTTGAACGCACTAGTTGAACGCACTAGTTGAACGCACAAGTTGAACGCTGAATGTACTAGTTGAATGCACTAGTTGAATGCACTAGTTGAATGCACTAGTTGAACATACTAGTTGAACGCACTAGTTGAACGCACTAGTTGAACGCACAAGTTGAACGCTGAATGTACTAGTTGAACGTACTAGTTGAACGCACTAGTTGAACGCACTAGTTGAACGCACAAGTTGAACGCTGAATGTACTAGTTGAATGCACTAGTTGAATGCACTAGTTGAATGCACTAGTTGAACATACTAGTTGAACGCACTAGTCCAGGGGTGGCCAACCAGTCAGAGACTAAGAGCCACTTTTTTTACTGTGTTACTGCAAAGAGCCACATCATACACATGGGCACACATGAACATCACCCCATCCCTTCCTCACACACACACACACACACACACACACACACACACACACACACACACACACACACACACACAGACCTCTGCTCAGCCAGATTTATTGTAAATGTCACACACCAACATGATAATCTCTTTTCTTTTTCAGGGCGGCGCTGGTGACTTGCCCGCTGGCTTTTAGCAGAGTGGGAAAATGCGTTAAATCTCCCTTTTGAATATGCGTCTTGAACAGCTTCAGTTTGTTGACAAACGCAAACACACTTTGCACCAGGTCAGGCAGCATTTTTAACTTACCCTGCAGGGTCAGGTTCAGTCTGTCCAAGTGACACAGCAAGTCGACCAAAAAGGCCAGATCCATAATCCACTCGAGGTCCGAGAGCTCGGGATAGTCCTTGTCCTTCTCTTCCAGGAACAGTTTCACGGCATCCAAAAGCTCAAAGAAGCGAGAGACTACCTTGCCTTTTGACAGCCACCTCACAGTGCAGTGCAGCGGCAGGTCACCTGGAAGCCCTTGGTCCAGCTCAGCGATAAGATTCCTGAATTGCCTGTGGTTAAGGGCATGTGTGCGGATGTAGTTGACGATTTCCATCACGGGCTTCATGACGTTGTCTAAATTCAATGATTTAGACACGAGTTGCTCCCTGCGGATGATGCAGTGGAAATTCCAAAACTTGGGAAGTGTTTGGTCCGCTTTGCACAGTCCCACAAGCCCGTTCACAGATCCGATCATGGCTGGCGCTCCATCCGTGGCTATTGCAGTTAGTTTCTGTATGGGTAGATTTGCTTTCGTAAATGCAGCCATCATTGTTTCTTTCACATCTATGCCACGGGTTCTGTCTTTTAATGGCACAATATCAAGGAGTTCTTCTTTGATCACACAATTGTTTGACACAGACCGTACAAATATTGCCAACTGAGGTTTGTCTTGTATGTCACAACTCTCATCCAATGCGACACTAAAATACTCACATGCTTGAAGGTCAGAGTGCAACTGTGATTCAATAGCCGTGTTAATGTCCGATATTCTGCGTTCAACAGTGCTGCGGGACAGTTGGATGTCTGATACACTTCGTTTTAGTTTGTGGTCTTCAGGAGACAAGATTTCAACAGCGTCACTGAGGCATTTTTTAACGAAGTCCCCTTCATTGTATGGCTTTTTAGCCTGTGCAATGTTCCAAGCCAGTTGATATGATGCAAGCGTTACGGTCTCTGAGTGCTTTGTACATTTTTGGAAAAACTGTATCTGCTTTTCTGCCTGACTTTTCAAAGTGACCAACTTGTGCTTGCGAAGTTCAGTCCCTTTTGGAAATTCCTGGTCGATGTTAGCATGGAGTGAGCTGAAGTGGCGCTGAAGATTTGAAGTTTTGAAATGCGCTAATGACGCCTGACATATAAGGCAGAATGGCTTGCCATTACGTTCAACAAAAAAATATAAACTCTCCCACTCTGTCAAAAACGTCCTGTGTTCATCTTCATATTTTCGTTTTGCTGTGCTTTTTCTCCATTATGAGAGCGAACTTGACACTTTGTTTACTACTGAAATGACCTCGTGGTCCGCTCGCGACCCTAGAAATCAGTGTTGTCATATATATATATATATATTGGCCCAATCTGGCAACACTGGCTGCAGCTCGCGTGTCGCTCGCGAGTCGCGACACACACACACACACACACACACACACACACACACACACACACACACACACACACACACACACACACACACACACACCCCTCCAGCCTTCATCGGGGATGTCGGATACGCAACGCAATTCACTGGCCGATCCATCTTATATGTTGACTACTAACCATGTCAAAGAAACTTCCAAAGCTTTTAGAATCTTATTTGGTGTTTTATTAGTCCTAATGCCTCGTTAGACGCGTTCCAGTCGCCTGGAATGCGTCTGTACGTTGACTTTGTATGGAGGCGCGCCGCCCCGGCGCTTTTGGTGTAAACGTGGCATTAGGACTAATAAAACAGGCGTTAATGGGACATGACTCCTGCTGCTGTCCGCTTTGAGTAAATGAGGAAGTGATCCGCGGTGGAAAACGAGTGATATATCGTAGCGATTTTATAATCATAATAGGGAATGAATGGCTGCGCTTTTTTTTTTCTGAGTTTTTGACGCTTGTCATGTGAAAGCCCCTTAAGAGCCGCATGAAACCAGCCAAAGAGCCGCATGAGGCGTGCGAGCCGCGGGTTGGCCAGGCCTGGACTAGTCAAACTCACTAGTCAAACTCACTAGTCAAACTCACTAGTCAAACTCACTAGTCAAACTCATTAGTCGAATGCACTTGTTAGGCCCACGGCCTCCCAGCGCCACTAGAGGCCGCTCTTGCCCCATCTGCAGCTCCCCCCTTGAGCCAATTGCACACACCTGGGATCAATTACCTGCATCACTCTACACACTATTTATTCTCCAGCTTCCTAGTCACTCATTGCCAGACCATCGACTAGCTTACCCGAGTTTTACATCTACTGGCTCCATTCCTAGTCTCAAGTTCCTAGCTCCTAGTGCTTGTTTCAAGTTCCTAGTTTATGTCTCTTTGTTTCGTCTTCCCCTTACCTGCTTGTCTCCTCTCGTCGACCCAGTCTGTCCGTCCCTTTCCAGCCTGCTTGTCCCAGTTCCCCGTCTCTCCACCGGAACCTGGACCCCTCCTCCCGGTCATCGTCATCCCTGCCCAGCCCTGCTCCATCCCTACCTGACTGGGCCAGCTCCACCGTGTGGGCTAATAAAAAAACCTTCGTCTGCCTCCGGTCTCCCCGTGTCATGCATTTGGGTCACTCCTAGCCTGGTCGTGACAGCACTGGTCGAAAGCACTGGTCGAACGCACTAGTTGAATGTCACAGCGGTGGCACAGTGCACTGCTGCCTCACACCTTCCGTTCCTGCCTGGGCTGTTGGCATGGTGCTCTGTGGGTGAGGGTTGGGTTCGGGTGAGGGTCTCCTGGTCCCTGCTCACATGGGCTTTCCTCCCTGTAACACTCCCGCTAGAAACATGCACAACAAACATGGTCTGACCCATGATGGACGTTGAAGTCGGTCCCCGGGCACTGAAAGCGGCCAGTGCTCCTGGCCCCCGCCCCGGAGGAAGGCCACGCCTCCCTGGGAAAGGACATTCTGCATGTGTGTGATAAAAGACGAGCTAAAGCCTGCCCGGTAGAATGTTCATCTGCAAAGCGTGCGTCCAGCTCCTCAGCTCTCAAGCGCTTCCCGTGGTGTCAGAAGTCACAGTTTAGTATGGCTTCCTCCCAAAAGCCACTGGGATGCTTAAGATTAAAAAAAATAATTTGAAAATAATTTCAAAAGTTTTTGATGGTCCCCACTCCGACATGACGGACAAGCAGTGTGCAGGACGGCCGGGCACGTGGCTCAGAGGGCAAGGTCGAGAAATGTACGAGACGCTGCCCTGAGAGGCAGGTCAGAAGGAGAAGGCGACGAGAGCAGCTACAAGGTCACCACCTCATCCGAGCCAGAAGGAAAAACAGCTGAAGCAGAGAGAGCAGGACCAGGGAACGTTTTGACCACTTTGTCAAGGACTTGAGACGGTGGATTGTGAGTACGCTGATGCAGATGATGTGTTGATTGATACCATCGTAGAGGGGGTCAGAGAAAAACCAGTAGAGGAAAAACTGCTGGAGAGGAGAAAGGGAAGAGCTGATGTTAGCTAAAGCAGTAGAAATCCTCCAGCAGTTTGAAATAAAACAAACAACAAAATAAAATGATAAAACAAAAGCAAATGAAGATTGTGGAAGATGCAGGTAGCAGCTGTGTATCAAACCAAAACACACTGCCTCAAACAAGAGAGAAAAAAGAATCCATAAAAAACAAATGCCAGCCAATCATGCCCAAAATTGCCCAAATTGTGGTAAAGACCCACAACACAGTTGGAACCAAGGGAAGTGTCCAGATAAAGGATCTGAATGCTCGTAATGCCACCACCCTAACCCCTGGGTGCAAGGATTCAATGACCTCAGGATGTTGATCAAGGGCAGTGTCTTGTTTGACGTGGCGTTGTGGACGGCGGTAGAGGGCAGTGTCGTGTTGGACGTGGCGTTGTGGACGGCGGTAGAGGGCAGTGTCGTGTTGGACGTGGCGTTGTGGACGGCGGTAGAGGGCAGTGTCGTGTTGGACGTGGCGTTGTGGACGGCCGTAGAGGGCAGTGTCGTGTTGGACGTGACTTGTGGACGGCGGTAGAGGGCAGAGTCGTGTTGGACGTGGCGTTGTGGATGGAGGTAGAGGGCAGTGTCGTGTTGGACGTGGCGTTGTGGACGGCAGTAGAGAGCAGTGTCGTGTTGGACGTGGTGTTGTGGACGGCAGTAGAGGGCAGTGTCGTGTTGGACGTGGCGTTGTGGACAGCAGTAGAGGGCAGTGTCGTGTTGGACGTGGTGTTGTGGACGGCAGTAGAGGGCAGTGTCGTGTTGGACGTGGCGTTGTAGACGGCGGTAGAGGGCAGTGTCGTGTTGGATGTGGCGTTGTAGACGGCGGTAGTGGGCAGTGCCGTGTTGGATGTGGTGTTGTGGACGGCGGTAGAGGGCAGTGTCGTGTTGGACGTGGTGTTGTGGACGGCGGTAGAGGGCAGTGTCGTGTTGGACGTGGTGTTGTAGACGGCGGTAGTGGGCAGTGCCGTGTTGGATGTGGTGTTGTGGACGGCGGTAGAGGGCAGTGTCGTGTTGGATGTGGTGTTGTAGACGGCGGTAGAGGGCAGTGCCGTGTTGGATGTGATGTTGTGGACGGCGGTAGAGGGCAGTGCTGCAGCGACAGAGTGACAGCTGCAGCACCACAGTGGAGGAACATGACAACATCCTGCCAGAGCCACAAGCTACAACCCGAGGCTCAATTTAATAAGTGTCACATTTGTCAAGCCTCGGTGCCTGACATGGGACAACTGATAACATCCGATAACATCTGAGTACATCCGATAACAACTGAATACATCCGATAACATCCGAGGGCCTGAGGCCTGACCCAGCCAAAAGAGAGGCTGTGCAGTGCCTGCCTCCGCTTCTTAGGTTTGTAACATACCTGTCAAAATTGCTACCCAACCCCAGTGAAGCAGACGCTCCATTACGCCAGATTCTCCAGAGTGATCTGGAATTGGAACGACAACCATCAGAGCAGTAGCCTTCGACACTGTCAAGGACCTGTGCAGGCATCCTCCAAAGCCTGACAGAAAAATAAATTTCACTGCATACATCAAAGTATGAGTATGTATTTGATCAATAAACCTCTTGAATGTGTTGAAATGCTGTGATGCCAGTAGCAGTGATGAGTGGTGGACCTCCAGGAGAACCAGCCTGGAGCCTGCTCGTCCAGGTCACTCATTTCCGCCAAAAATGTTCTATGCACAAATAGAAAACAAATGCTGGCCATGGTCCATGCCTGCATCAGGTTCCACAGCTTCATCTTTGGGACGTGTCAGTTTACAATGACCACAAATCCCTGGAAGACATCTTCAAGACGCCCTTGTTATCCACCCCCAAGGGCATCCAGAGAATATGCCTGACTACAGGGGTGTGACCTCACAGTGAAGTACAGACCAAGAAGGAACATGGAGCTACCAGACACTGTCCAGAGTACAGATCTCAACAAGTACCCTGGAAACGACTGGAAACGACTGGCCAGTGTTGGTGTGTGGCAGAGCTTGCGTCAGGGATCAGAAATACATCATGTGGGATCTAAACATTCACTAAAAGAGTACAAATTGTTACACATTATATATATTCATCAGAAATGTATAATAAAGTATTATATATTATTACATAATAATATATTTGATAAAGTATTATACATGATATATTATTATATAAAGCAATGTATCATATATTATTGTAATAGATATTATGAAGTATACATATAAAGTATTGTATTATATATATTTTTCAGACACTCATGTCACTCAAATGCCCAAGACAGGAGCTGACTTGAGTTCTTTTAATGTGAAGCTGGAACAGCACAAAGCATGCAGATTAACCATCAATCTCTATGCAGATGCAAATAACTTGTAAATAACTTGTCCTCACTATGACAATGTGAACATAAACAAACTTACGGGTCTCCTTCTTCAGGGGCGATGAGGCGGCGGATGGAAGGAGATGCCACAATGCTGCCTTTCCGACCTAATGTTAGTCCGACTGGGACGGAGCAGCGTCATGATGTCACAATGCCGATTGTGATGTCACAATGCTGATCGGGACGGAACGAACTTCAGTACAGACGATGCATACAAACAGCCAGTAGAGGGCACCATCCCAGTACTTGTAAAAGGCGCAGAATCTTACGTGTTCAATTTAGGAGAACACCTTCACATTGAACATGAGATTTCATTCCATTCCAAACTACAGCAAATTATTATTATTATGATTATAATCATTATTATTTTCATGGTCGTACAGAAAATTATGAAAAATAAAATGTGTTGAAATATATAAATATGACGCTGCCACCTGGGCATTTCATTCTACATTAGATCAAAAACAAAACTTCACAGGATGAAATGCATTTAACAGGAAAAGAAATAGAGAATTGTTTGAAACTCCAGAATCCACCGTTTGGGTCAAAAACGACTCATTAAAAAAAAAAGTTTTTATTCAATAAGTTTGTACATAATATAACATTTTTAATTTAAGTAATTAGGAAATAACAACACAACACATTGAGGAGTTCCTGGAATTTCAGGTGATTGATATATTGGTTAAGTTTCAAAATAAAGACAGAAAACCGAATGGGTCCATGTTTTTGATCCAGCAGATGCATTGTGGGTAAATTGATGTGATCATGAATTTATAATCCATAATCTATAATGCAAACACTTGGAGCAAAACAAACAACAGATCCTGACGGCGGTGAACGATCGTGCAGGTGTTGGGTGGAACTTCATGTGTCCATGTAGATTCATGTAGGTTCATGTGTTCATCTCCATCCATCAGAGCGTTCACAGCACCATCCCTCCACCCATGATCTCCATCCGCTGGGGACACAACACAAAGGGTTAAACATCTTCTCAGGTAACTGAACGAGGGATGAAAGGTGCAAACCATTCAGTCACTCTGGAAAAGAGTCCATCAGGATTCAGCACATTCATCCGGACCAAGTCTGAACCTGGAGTCAACCGTCACCTGGTCTGAAACTGGAGTCTTAAGGTCTGAACCTGGAATCTTACGGTCTGGACCTGGAGTCTTACGGACTGAACCTGGAGTCTTACGGTCTGAACCTGGAGTCTTAGGGTCTGAAACTGGAGTCTTACGGACTGAACCTGGAGGCTTACGGACTGAACCTGGAGGCTTAAGGTCTGAGCCTGGAGTCTTACGGACTGAACCTGGAGGCTTACGGACTGAACCTGGAGGCTTACGGACTGAACCTGGAGGCTTACGGTCTGAGCCTGGAGTCTTACGGTCTGACTGAACCTGGAGTCATAAGGTCTGAACCTGGAGTCTTAAGGTCTGAACATGGAGTCTTACGGACAGAACCTGGAGTCTTACGGACTGAACCTGGAGTCTTACGGACTGAGCCTGGAGTCTTACGGTCTGAGCCTGGAGTCTTACGGTCTGAGCCTGGAGTCTTACGGACTGAACCTGGAGTCATACGGTCTGAACCTGGAGTCACCCGCACCTGGTCTGAACCTGGAGTCTTACGGTCTGAACCTGCAGTCTTACGGTCTGAACCTGGAGTCTTACGGTCTGAACCTGGAGTCTTACGGTCTGAACCTGGAGTCTTACGATCTGAGCCTGGAGTCTTACGGTCTGAACCTGGAGTCATACGGTCTGAACCTGGAGTCACCCACACCTGGTCTGAACCTGGAGTCTTACGGTCTGAGCCTGGAGTCTTACGGTCTGAACCCGGAGTCTTATGGTCTGAACCTGGAGTCTTACGGTCTGAGCCTGGAGTCTTACGGTCTGAACCTGGAGTCTTACGGTCTGAACCTGGAGTCTTAGGGTCTGAACCTGGAGTCTTTCGGACTGAACCTGGAGGCACCTGTCACCTTGTCTGAACCTGGAGTCTTTTGGTCTGAACCTGAGTCTTATGGTCTGAACCTGAGTCTTACGGACTGAACCTGGAGTCTTACGGTCTGAACCTGGAGTCTTGAGGTCTGAACCTGGAGTCATAAGGTCTGAACCTGGAGTCATAAGGTGTGAACCTGGAGTCTAACCGACTGAACCTGGAGTCACCTGTCACGTGGTCTGAACCTGGAGTCTTACAGTCTGAACATGAGACTTACGGACTGAACCTGGAGTCTTACGGTCTGAACCTGTAGTCACCTGTCACCTGGTCTGAACCTGGAGTCACCCGTCACCTGGTCTGAACCTGGAGTCTTACGGTCTGAACCTGTAGTCTTACGGTCTGAACCTGGAGTCTAACCGACTGAACCTGGAGTCACCTGTCACGTGGTCTGAACCTGGAGTCCTACAGTCTGAACATGAGACTTACGGACTGAACCTGGAGTCTTACGGTCTGAACCTGGAGTCACCTGTCACCTGGTCTGAACCTGGAGTCACCCGTCACCTGGTCTGAACCTGGAGTCTTACGGTCTGAACCTGTAGTCTTACGGTCTGAACCTGGAGTCTTATGGTCTGAACCTGGAGTCTTACGGTCTGAACCTGGAATCTTACGGTCTGAGCCTGAAGTCTTACGGACTGGACCTGGAGTCTTACGGTCTGAACCTGGAGTCTTACGGTCTGAACCTGGAGTCTTACGGACTGAACCTGGAGTCATAAGGTCTGAACCTGGAGTCTTAAGGTCTGAACCTGGAGTCACCTGTCACCTGGTCTGAACCTGGAGTCTTACGGTCTGAACCTGGAGTCTTATGGTCTGAACCTGGAGTCTTACGGTCTGAACCTGGAGTCTTACGGTCTGAACCTGGAGTCTTACGGTATGAACCTGGAGTCTTACGGTCTGAACCTGGAGTCTTACGGTCTGAACCAGGAGTCTCACGGTCTGAACCTGGAGTCTTACGGTCTGAACCTGCAGTCTCACGGTCTGAACCTGCAGTCTTACGGTCTGAACCTGGAGTCTTACGGACTGAACCTGGAGTCATAAGGTCTGAACCTGGAGTCTTACGATCTGAGCCTGGAGTCACCTGTCACCTGGTCTGAACCTGGAGTCTTACGGTCTGAACCTGGAGTCTTATGGTCTGAACCTGGAGTCTTACGGTCTGAACCTGGAGTCTCACGGTCTGAACCTGCAGTCTTACGGTCTGAACCTGGAGTCTTACGGTCTGAACCTGGAGTCTTACGGACTTAAGCTGGAGTCTTGCGGTCTGGACCTGGAGTTATACGGTCTGAACCTGGAGTCTTACGGTCTGAACCTGGAGTCTTACGGTCTGACTGAACCTGGAGTCATAAGGTCTGAACCTGGAGTCTCACGGTCTGAGCCTGGAGTCTTACGGTCTGAACCTGGAGTCTTACGGTCTGAGCCTGGAGTCTTACGGTCTGAGCCTGGAGTCTTACGGTCTGAGCCTGGAGTCTTACGGTCTGAGCCTGGAGTCTTACGGTCTGACTGAACCTGGAGTCATAAGGTCTGAACTGTGAGTCTTACTGTCTGAACATGGAGTCTTACGGTCTGAGCCTGGAGTCTTATGGTCTGAGCCTGGAGTCTTACGGTCTATCTGAACCTGGAGTCTTACGGACTGAACCTGGAGTCTTACGGTCTGAACCTGGAGTCTTACGGCCTGAACCTGGAGTCTTCCGTGGGTCTTACGGTCTGAACCTGGAGTCTTACGGTCTGAACCTGGAGTCTTCCGTGAGTCTTACGGTCTGAACCTGGAGTCTTACGGTCTGAACCTGGAGTCTTACGGTCTGAACCTGGAGTCTCACGGTCTGAACCTGGAGTCTCACGGTCTGAACCTGGAGTCTTACGGATTGAAGCTCGAGTCTTACGGTCTGAACCTGGAGTCTTATGGACTGAACCTGGAGTCTTACGGTCTGAACCTGGAGTCTTACGGTCTGAACCTGGAGTCTTACGGTCTGAACCTGGAGTCTTACGGTCTGAACCTGGAGTTATACGGTCTGAAGCTGGAGTCTTACGGTCTGAAGCTGGAGTCTTACGGGAGTCTTACGGACTGAACCCGGATTCACCTGTCACCCGGTCTGAACCCCAAGTCTGACCCTGGACCGAGCTCCTACCTGTGGAGGTTCTATGAAGGCCAGCCAGTCGGAGGAGTGTGTAGGCAGCAGCCCCATAGACTGACACTTGTAGATGGCCAGAGCAGAGCCCAGTAGGTTCCCTACCAGGTAGACCAGGCCCTGCAGCCACTGCTGGCTGGAGCTCTCCAGGAGCTTGAAGGCTGAGGAGCAGAGGAACATGTGACTGAGGACAGAGCTCCACAGCGACTACCTGGTCCAGGTGTGTGTCTGGAGAGACGACCTCCACTTGGGCCAGGTGTGTGTCTGGAGAGACGACCTCCACCTGGGCCAGGTGTGTGTCTGGACAGACTACCTCCACCTGGTCCAGGTGTGTGTCTGGAGAGACGACCTCCACCTGGTCCGGGCGTACCTGGAGAGACGACCTCCACCTGGTCCACGTGTATCTGGAGAGACGACTTCCACCTGGCTGAACATTATCCTGCTTATGACTTACTATGAAATGATTCCATAACTAGTAGGTCGAGGAAGAGTCGTGAAACCAGGAAAGGTGGTTGTCGTGGTAACCTTCATTCATAACAGAGGTTGTTATTCGTGAATAACTGATCTCTGGTTGGTGCTACTGACTAATCACATCCTGTATTAATCCTTGTTGGTCCCAGGATCAGGACACTGCATCGTACTATCAGATCTGCAGCTCGCAACAAACTTCATCTAAGACTCTGAAAGTTATTTTTAAAACTGTCCTTGGTGCAATTTAAACCCTTATAGTACTAAAAGGTCAAACTAGCTGCTGCCAAACTCACCAACACTAACTTGTACAAGTGGTTGCCAAGACTGACCAAATGCTTGCCCAGTTGCCAAATTGTTGCCCATTTTCCAGGGATTAGCAATGTGAACTTTAAAACAATCAAAGATGTAAGAGAGTAGTAGTACTCACTGGCGGACATGGCCATCAGGGCCTGGATGGGTCTCCAGGCCATCATGCAGACCATCATGATGGGGAAGATGGAGATGGTGTTTCCAGACATGTACATGATGAATAGGTTCATGGGAATCTGCTTCAGGGGCCCGAGGGCAACGTCCCAGCAGCGCTGCAATACACATTCCATTCAGGGTTAAATAAGAGTATAGAAGGGTCATATAAAGGGTATACACTATAAGGGTATAGAAGGGTTATATAAAGGGTATACAGTCTAAGCGTATAGAAGGGTTATATAAAGGGTATACACTATAAGGGTATAGAAGGGTTACATAAAGGGTATACAGTATAAGGGTATAGAAGGGTTATATAAAGGGTATATAGTATAAGGGTATAGAAGGGTTATATAAAGGGTGTACACTTTAAGGGTATAGAAGGGTTATATAAAGGGTATACAGTAAAAGGGTATAGAAGGGTTATATAAAGGGTGTACACTTTAAGGGTATAGAAGGGTTATAAAAAGGGTATACACTCTAAGCGTAGAGAAGGGTTATATGAAGGGTATACAGTATAAGGTTATAGAAGGGTTGTATAAAGGGTATACAGTATAAGGGTATAGAAGGGTTATATAAAGGGTATACAGTATTAGGGTATAGAAGGGTTATATAAAGGGTATATACTATAAGGGTATAGAAAGGTTATATAAAGGGTATACAGTATTAGGGTATAGAAGGGTTATATAAAGGGTATACACTATAAGGGTATAGAAGGGTTATATAAAGGGTATACAGTATAAGGGTATAGAAGGGTTATATAAAGGGTATACAGTCTAAGCGTGTAGAAGGGTTATATAAAGGGTATACACTATAAGGGTATAGAAGGGTTATATAAAGGGTATACAGTCTAAGCGTGTAGAAGGGTTATATAAAGGGTATACACTATAAGGGTAAAGAAGGGTTACATAAAGGGTATACAGTATAAGGGTATAGAAGGGTTATATAAAGGGTGTACACTTTAAGGGTATAGAAGTGTTATATAAAGGGTATACACTATAAGCGTAGAGAAGGGATATATGAAGGGTATACAGTATAAGGTTATAGAAGGGTTGTATAAAGGGTATACAGTATAAGGGTATAGAAAGGTTACATAAAGGGTATACAGTATAAGGGTATAGAAGGGTTATATAAAGGGTATACAGTATCAGGGTATAGAAGGGTTATATAAAGGGTATACAGTATAAGGGTATAGAAGGGTTATATAAAGGGTATACAGTATAAGGGTATAGAAGGGTTATATAAAGGGTATACAGTATAAGGGTATAGAACGGTTGTATAAAGGGTATACAGTATAAGGGTATAGAAAGGTACATGAAGGGTTAAATAAGGGTATACAAGGGTTATATAAATGGAATATAGTATAAGGGTATAGAAGGGTACATGAAGGGTTAAATAAGGGTATACAAGGGTTATATAAATGGAATATAGTATCAGGGTATAGAAGGGTGTATGAAGGGTTAAAAAAAGGAAATAAACCAAATGACTCAAAGAGGAACACTCCAAACGGAGCAGCCGGCCCCTTCTCACCTTCTCCACCAGGTTCTTGTCGGTCTCCTGGATACTGGTGTCAGGAACTGGTTTTTCTGAGTACCCGATGGGGTAGACCACGTCCCCCTGGCCCCCCTGCCGGTCCGCCCGGCTCCTGCAGGACCAATAGAGACTGGTTCAGTACCAATGGATACCACAGTGACTCACACAGCGCCGAGTACAGCTGGTCTAGTCATTCCAGCAATGGAACCCGCTGTTCCAGGAGTGTACGGACCAGCTGAGTCAAGACTGAAGACTCAAGAGGTTTATTTGTCACGCAGTGAAACCCGGAGATTAAGCAAAATAAGCTCAAACAAATATTATAATACATATTATAATATAACAATATAATTAAATTACATTACATTACATTGATCAGACGCTTTTATCCAAAGCGACTTACAATTATTCAAACAGCGACGGACGCAGCCATCAGGAGCAATGAGGGGTTAAGTGTCTTGCTCAAGGACACTACAGCATGCTAGCAGGAGGAGCCTGGGATCCAACCAGCAACCTTTAGATGACTAGACCACCAGCTCTACCTCCTGAGATACCATCCCCTATCTATTCTTCTGCCTGAAGGCGTAATCTACCTGCACCACTGGGCATATTAACACAGTATCTACTAGCTGTTGCACCAGAGGATGGAGCGGCTGTTCAACCCGTGGGCCAACCAGCTGTTCAACACGTGGGCGAACCAGCTGTTCAACCCGTGGGCGAACCAGCTGTTCAAGTGCAAGAGAATATTTGTCACATACATGTACATACGTTCATACATATATTCAGTGAAATGTCGTTGACACCCGGTGATTACGCACAATAAGCACTAAAAATACAAAAAATACTAAAATGTGCGTAATCGACAAGAGGTGATTCTGTGTTCTATAATTACATAATAGAATTGATTGCACCAGCAGATCTACCGGCGAGGGACCGGCTATGCTGGACCAGCTGTTCCACTGGCGGATCTACTAGCTGTTCCAGCAGGGAATGGACCAGCTGTTCCAAAGACAGACTGGCTGGTCAATCGGCGGACCTGCTCATCTACTGGCTTTTCCACCGGAGGACGGACAAGCTGTTCTATCGGACCAGCTGTTCCCCTCTCTCCTGGGTTACCTGGTGTTGCCAAGACTCAGCTCCAGGGCCCACTTCATCCTCCGGGCCCCGCTGCCCCCCCTGGTGGAGACGGCTCCTCCACCTTGTCCCCCGGGAGATGCCATGGCAACCAGATGCTTGAGTCTTAACATACACAGGAAAAAACAAATCCGTAATTTTGCAGAAGTTATTATTTTAAGTTTGTGCAGAGTTTAAATGTTTGGAACACTGGGTTAAAGAAGGTGAAAGAGATTTGGAATAATGTATGAATCAACACATTAAGCTGTATGTGTATCACCACCAGTACCACACAGGCCTCCCAGTGACTAACTACCACCACCAGTACAGTACAGTACAATACAGGCCTCCCAGTGACTAACTACCACCACCAGTACAGTACAGGCCTCCCAGTGACTAACTACCACCACCAGTACAGTACAGTACAATACAGGCCTCCCAGTGACTAACTACCACCACCAGTACAGTACAGGCCTCCCAGTGACTAACTACCACCACCAGTACAGTACAGTACCACACAGGCCTCCCAGTGACTAACTACCACCACCAGTACAGTACAGTACAATACAGGCCTCCCAGTGACTAACTACCACCACCAGTACAGTACAGGCCTCCCAGTGACTAACTACCACCACCAGTACAGTACAGGCCTCCCAGTGACTAACTACCACCACCAGTACAGTACAGTACAATACAGGCCTCCCAGTGACTAACTACCACCACCAGTACAGTACAGGCCTCCCAGTGACTAACTACCACCACCAGTACAGTACAGTACAATACAGGCCTCCCAGTGACTAACTACCACCACCAGTACAGTACAGGCCTCCCAGTGACTAACTACCACCCCCAGTACAGTACAGTACAGTACAGTACAGTACAGTACAGTACCCTTACACAACCTGGTCAGAAAATATTAAAAATTACAATACTTTAAAAAGGAAATGAAATATAATGTATGTACATTATGAAGAGAAGCTGTTACCTACTGGGGTGACAGTACTAGTACGAATGAGCAGAATTTAGTAGAACAATGAGTAAAGTAGAAATAGTTGTTGATTAGAAAATCATTTAATATTTCCTGTCCCCGGCTAGTGCTAGCATTAGCATTCGCTAGCATTAGCATTTGCAGTAGCATCCTTTGTTCCGAGAAAGTGCAATCAATGATAAATTAAAACAGACTTAGTGCTGCTCTCACCTCAAACAGGGCAAAGAAACGACACTTTATTCAACTTATCAGTATTATAAAGGGAAACGGAGCTGGAGCTGCAGCTTCACGAAGCCTTCGGGCTGTCGCACGGTGATGACGGCACGGAACAGCGCCGCTCCGCAGTGACGTCATCGTCACCGCTGAGAGGATCGAAGTTAATATTTGAAATAACAACAACAATAACAATAATAATAACAATAACAACAACAATAATAATAATAATAACAACAACAATAATAATAATAACAATAACAACAACAACAACAATAATAATAACAACAACAATAACAATAACAACAATAACAATAATAATAATAATAATAATAACAATAACAACAACAACAATAATAATAATAACAACAACAATAACAATAATAATAATAATAACAACAACAATAACAATAATAATAACAATAATAACAACAACAATAATAATAATAACAACAACAATAACAATAATAATAACAATAACAACAATAATAATCATAACAACAATAATAATAACAATAACAACAACAACAATAATAATAATAATAACAACAACAATAACAATAATAATAATAACAATAACAACAATAATGATAATAATAATAATAATAATAATAATAATAATATATGATATCATATATGCTAAAATAATGATAATCACAATAACTATAAAAATCATAATCATAATAATTATAATTAGGGGTAGGGGTTGCTCCACAGCCCTCTGGCTTCTCTGGGAGCCCGGGGGTCTTCTGTGACTGCAGGACAGGGTCTTTCGGGACTTTCCTGCAGTTGTAGGGTGACTGCAAGGCTGCGAAGTTTGGGGGGCTTCGGGGCCCCTTCCGCTGCTTGGAGGTGCCACGACATAATACCGACCCTCTACACTGGTACCAATGGGGATAAGTCATGTACACTCACCGGTGGACACACACACACACACACACACACACACCCAAGCACCCTCCTGGTTGCATTCCTCTCCTTTCCTCCCTCATTTACTGCCATAACTATGACAGGAAGAGGCCATGTGACCAGTTGTAGTTCCAGTTTTCCTGGACCTAATTCAGTTTTTCAATACATGTTGTCGTCCAATGTTCATGTTTTTGTGTAAATGTTGTTTGTTTCTATGTTTATTTGTCTCACCCGTGGTGATTCTCCCCCTCTTGGAGTAGTGATCAGTTGTTTATAGATCCAAACATGATAAATAGTTCTCCAAAGAGCGGGGTTGGTGGTGGCTCTCCATTACCAGAAACTGTGCTCTTGTCATCCAACAGGGCATCCACAGGACAGAGTTATTGCAGCAGTTCTTGATGATTTAAGAATTAATAAAGAGTTGCATTGCAGGTTGAGAACTTGAACTCCTCTTGCAGACTAACTCTGTCTTGGATGCAATTGGCATACAAATACTGTGTTGTATGCCCAGCATGCTGACAGCACAGGCTTAAAAAAAATAAATCAACATTGTGTTATATGTAGTTTAATATAGAATATCCCAATCCATATTCAATTAGCCCAACTTTGTTCCTTGCATGTAAATCAACGATTGCAGAACAGGATTTCTGCTTAATAATTGTAAATGTCTTACCGGAGAGAAAGCTAATAAACACGCTTCATCATTATTTAACAGCGATTCCTTAATTGCTCTATCATTTGGCATAGTGACATTATACAACGCAGAGTCATAGTGATTTAAACCAATACAGCCGGTAAACGGCATCCGTGATTTGGAATGTTGCATTAAACATAGTTTGTCTTCTTGGCAATTCTGTTAGGTCTACCAAACCTTTTCATATCCTGATAAAGATTATTTCCTTTAATGAAAACATCACGTAGTTCATTTTGTGTCCATGTACAGACATTCTGAATCTTGTTCTGAAGAACTGCTGTTAAACTCATAGCTGCACATTGTTTATTTCTGGAGTCTCCAAATTGTAAATCATCGAGATGAAATGAGCCTCTTAACACCGAGACGCATGGGGAATCAACTCGTACGTTGAAAGTTTTTTCCAATACTGTTTTTTCACCTGATTTTCTTCAGTACATTTCTTTTTTTTTACATTGTGACTGACCTTGCAAACTGGATTTGGCACAATGGCTTCTTTATTATCTTATATTTTTGGCTATTGTTTTGTTGGCAATAACATAAATAACTTCACGAATTACTTTTCATAACAACAACAATAGATACATTTAATTAAAAAAATTATAAATACATGCTAATTGTAATTACTACTTTATTGTAGTTTTTATGTTAGTAATTGAAATTGATTAAAATTGTAAAATCTAGTTTAATAGATTACATATTTATATTGTAATGCAGACAACATTTAAGTAACTTTAACATTCATTTACAATTAGAATTATGGAATAATTACTCAAGATCACAAACACTTTGCCTTTTTATTACAGTTTGAGTGTAGTTTTAGGACAGTATTTATACATGACGTTTATAACCGAAAAACATATTTTAAATTTTTATTTGAAACTATATGTTAATCTAGCCACTGGGGGTGCACAAGCCAGTGTATCATCAGTGCCGGTCCCAAGCCTGGATGAATAGAGAGGGTTGTGTCAGGAAGGACATCCAGCGTAAAAACCATGCAAAATCAGACATGATGACAACAAATCTGACTTCCATACTGGATGGGTGGAGGCCCGGGTTGACAACGACCACCACTGGTGCCGTGAGTCAACAGGGTGCCAGTGGAAATGATGCTACTGTTGGCTGAAGAAGAAGAAGAAGAGAAGAAGTGTCCGGAGACAGCAGGAGAGGAAGAAGGGAAGGAGAGTAGAGTTGAGAGTAGGAACTTTGAACGTTGGCACTATGAAGGGTAAAGAGAAGGGTAAAGAGAAAGAGTTGGCTGACATGATGGAGAGAAGGTAGGTAGATGTACTATGTGTACAAGAGACCAGGTGGAAGGGGAGTAAGGCCAGGAGTATCGAGCCGGGTACAAACTGTTCTACCATGGAGTGCATGGCAGGAGAAATGGGGTAGGGATGGTGTTGAAGGAAGAATATGTCAAGAGTATTTTGGAGGTGACCAGAGTGTGGGACAGAGTGATGAGCATGAAGCTGGACATTGATGGGGTGATAATGAATGTGGTCAGTGCATACGCTCCCCAAGTTGGGTGTGAGATGGAAGAGAAAGAGGAATTCTTTAATGAGTTGGATGTAACGGTGGAGAGCGTCCCCAAGGGAGAGGGAGTGGTCGTTGGAGCAGATCTCAATGGGCATGTTGGCCAAGGGATCAGAGACGTAGGTGACGAGAAGGTGATGGGTAGGTATGGTGTCAAGGAGAGGAATGTGGGAGGACAGATGGTGGTGGATTTCACCAAAAGGATGGAATTGACTGTTGTGAATATGTATTTCAGGAAGAGGGAGGAACACAGGGTGAAGTACAAGAGTGGAGGAAGGTGCACACAGGTGGACTACATCTTATGCAGGAGGTGCGATCTGAAAGAGATTAGTAATCTCAAAGTGGTGGTAGGGGAGTGTGTTGCTAGGCAGCATCAGATGGTGGTCTGTAGGATGACTCTGGAGGCCAAGAAGAGGAAGAAAGTGAAAGTAGAGCCAAAGATAAAATGGTGGAAGTTGAAAAAGGAGGAGTGTTGCATGCAATTTAGGGAAGAGGTAAAGCAGGCGATAGGTGAGAATGAAGGGTTACCAGATGACTGGGAAACAACTGCAGAAGTGGTGAGGGAGACGGGCAAGAAGGTACTCGCTGTATCATGCGGGAAGAGTAAGGAAGGCAAGGACTCTTGGTGGTGGAATGAGGAAGTACAGGAGAGCATAGAGCAGAAGAGGTTGACGAAGAAGAAATGGGAAAGTCAGAGATGAAGGAAGTAGACAGGAGTACAAGCTGATGCGGCGCAAGGAGAAGAGAGAAGTGACAAAGGAAAAGGAAAAGGAAAAGGAAAAGGCGTACGACGAGTTGTATGAGAGGTTGGACAGAAAGGAAGGAGAAAAGTACTTGTAGCGATTGGCAAGACAAAGGGACCAAGCTGGGAAGGATGTACAGCAGGTTAGGGTGATGAAGGATAATGATGGGAATGTGCTGACTAGTGAGGAGAGTGTGTTGAGAGGGTGGAAGGAGTACTTTGAGGAGTTGATGAATGAAGAAAATGAGAGGGAGAGAAGAATGGATGATGTGGGGATAGTGGATCAAGAAGTGCAGCAAATGAGCAAGGATGAGGTGAGAACAGCACCATCTTCAAGAATAAGGGAGACGTACAGAGCTGTAGTAACTACAGGGGAATAAAGTTGATCAGCCACAGCATGAAGCTATGGGAAAGGGTAGTGGAGGCTCGGTTAAGAGGAGCGGTGGGGATCAGCGAGCAGCAGTATGGTTTCATGCCAGTAAAGAGTACTACAGATGCAATGTTTGCTTTAAGAATGCTGATGAAAAAGTACAGGGAAGGGCAGGGGGAGTTGCACTGCGTCTTTGTGGATTTAGAGAAAGCGTATGATAGGGTGCCTAGAGAGGAAGTGTGGTATTGCATGAGGAAGTCGGGGGTGGCAGAGAAGGACGTAAGAGTGGTACAGGATATGTATGAGGACAGTCAGACAGTAGTAAGGTGTGCAGTAGACGTGACCAAGGCATTCAAAGTGGAGGTGGGACTGCATCAAGGATCAGCTCTGAGCCCTTTCTTGTTTGCAGTGGTGATGGACAGGTTAACAGATGAAATCAGGCAGGAGTCTCTGTGGACTACGATGTTCGCGGATGACACTGTGATCTGTAGCGAGAGTAGGGAGCAGGTGGAGGAGAGCCTGGAGAAGTGGAGGCAGCATTAGAGAGAAGAGCAATGAAAGTCAGCAGGAGTAAGACACAGTACATGTGCCTGAATGTGAGGGAGGGCGGAGAAAAGCTGAGAATGCAAGGAGTGGAGGTGGAGCAGGAGGATGAGTTCAAGTACTTGGGGTCGACCATCCAAAGCAGCGGAGAGTGCGGGAGAGAGGTGAAGAAGAGAGTATAGTTTAGAGGCGGCGGCGATGTGCTGAGGGAGGACATGCAGGCGGTTGGTGTAAGGGAGGAAGATACGCAAAACATAAGGTATTGAGGCAGATGATCCGCTGTAGCGACACCTAATGGGAGCAGCCTAAAGAAGAAACTTTATGTTGTCAGTTATAACTTAATGTGGCAGAATCGCCACCACACGCCACCCATGTAGCATGTTCAGGGACCTCCGGCACAGAGACAGATGACGGGGGGTTGATAACACCAGTTTATTGTCAAGATGAGGCTAGATGGAATTAGCCAGGAGCAGATGGAACTTGTCATGACAGAGGGCTCCCATCTTGACTGAATGTGGTTTTTAAACCTGATGCTCATTAGCCCAACCAACGAGCATCAGGTATGGCTACTCAAGCCACACCATTCATTTATCCAGCAAAGTCATGCGGAGCAGGGATTCAAAATATCAATGTAACAGATCTACTGACATCTACCAGGTAAGAAGTTATGTAAATATACACGTAAATACATAGTTTGGTAAAGTCTGAACACTACAGAGTGACCAAGTCCACACAGCCCACTGGACACGACCCAACTGGACATTCTCAATCAGAACCTGCACATTTATAATAACTAATATGATGACATCATGAAGCGTCTAACTGTAAATATCATTTATAGTAAATAATATATCATAAAGCGTCTTACTGTATAGTAAATGTCATAAAATGTCTTACTGTTAATATTTATAGTAAATATGACGTCATAAAGTGTCTAACTGTAGATATCAACTATAGTAGAAAATGTTATGTCACAAAAAGTCTTACTGTAAATCTCATCTCCCTCATTTTGTTAATGAAAAGTGGCGTGTCAGTCAAGCAGGACCAGCTGAATATTTGGATCAAAGTTGTTTGATTTTTCACTCATTTCTGCTCCGTATCTTGATTGATTTGTATGAAACTTCAACAACGAGGTGTTTGTGACAGCGTGGTTCAAACAAGATGTAAACTAGACAACAATAAGGGGCTGGGGAACAATAACAACGGGCTCGCCCATAATAATAACAATACTTATAATAACAATAATAAGCCTTCGATCCCAGAGGGAAATTCAGCCATCAATTAAAAGAAAAATAAGACACAAAATAAAAATAAAAGTATATATACACAATGAAAGGTTTGTACAGAATGTGATAAAATATAAACCAAATAGAAGCACACACTTTCGTCAGATAATGATAAATATTGCCGTCATTTTCACCTCCCTCGGTCCTCCTTTTCATTTAATCTGATATGAATCCCTTTATGACTGAGTTGAAGTACATTCCTTCACTATCTGTACTTACCGCAGTATCTTGTCAATGTACTGTCACTGTGACTGGAGTTGTACTGAGTCAGTGTGTACTTTTAATACACACACTGGATCTGTGTCGCTCCTAGAGGGACACAGGTGACAACACACGAAAGAGCAGAAAACAAATCTATTCTATTTCATCGTTATTTATTACACATTTCATCTCAGTCGTATCAAATTATTAACACAATATCAACATCTCACAATTATTATCTGAGTTATTTACAAATGAGTTAAAGATCGACCAGTTGCATTTTACAGATATCAAGAATATACACGTTGACTTGTTCTGAATGTAAACTGAATATTCTCTACCTTTAAGACACAATATTAATACATTGAGTTATCTATTATACTTCTTTACACATGAACTGGTTATGAAATCAAAATGTCCTTTTGTTCCAAGCAGCAGTTGATGAAGGTTGGTGCTGTTGGTGTCGCTGGTATGGTTGGTGTCGTTGGTGTCGCTGGTATGGTTGGTGTCGTTGGTGCTGTTTGTGTCGCTGGTATGGTTGGTGTCATTGGTGGTGTTGGTGTCCTTGGTGTCATTGGTAGTGTTGGTATTACTTGTACAGGCTGAGCTCCGCGTCCTGGTACAGACACATGTAGGCATCGCACAGCAGGCGGCGGGGGGACTCCGCCAGCGTGGCGGGGTCCACCCGGCTAAGCTCCGCCTCCGATAGACCAAACAGCCGGCCCACCTCCGGACACGCTCTCACCCGGGGGATGTTGAAGCCGTTCTCACCTCCTGAGGGCGGGAGAAAGAGAGAGGTGGTGGTGGTGGTGGTGGTAAGGATGATAACTGATGACGTCTATTGACAAGGATGTTTCAGAGTGAACCTCACCCTCCCTGTCGGCCATACTGTCGGAGAACAGCCAGTCGGAGGGGCGTGGCCCGTGCTTGACGAAGCTCACGTAGTGGCTGGTCTGGATGCAGGTCACCGCGAACAGCTCCAGAAAGTGGCGGGTGGCGTGCGGGGGGGCGCCCCCCCAGGATCCCCCGGGATCATCGGGATCAGCTGGCCCCGGAGAGCCCCAGGGCCCCCTGGGGACAACCAACAGGTCTGGACTGTGGGAAATCCGCTTCCTGTGACTGTGGACCTGGAACACAGACAGGAGGGTGAGACAGCCTAATACCACCATTACAGTACAGTACAGTACAGTACAGTCCTCCCAGTAACTAACTACCACCACCAGTACAGTACAGTACAGACCTCCCAGTAACTAACTATCACCACCAGTACCGTACAGTCCAGACCAGACCAGTAACTTACTTCCACCACCTGTACAGTACAGTACAGTACAGTACAGACCAGTAACAAACTACCACCACCAGTACCGTACAGTCCAGACCAGACCAGTAACTTACTTCCACCACCTGTACAGTACAGTACAGTACAGCACAGACCAGTAACTAACTACCACCACCAGTACCGTACAGTCCAGACCAGACCAGTAAC
The DNA here is from genome assembly GCF_960531495.2 of Zeus faber. Lineage (NCBI taxonomy): Eukaryota > Metazoa > Chordata > Actinopteri > Zeiformes > Zeidae > Zeus > Zeus faber. The sequence goes on along the minus strand of NC_137209.1, from coordinate 24,696,579 downwards.
TTACTTCCACCACCTGTACAGTACAGTACAGTACAGTACAGACCAGTAACAAACTACCACCACCAGTACAGTACAGTACAGACCAGTAACTAACTACCACCACCAGTACAGTACAGTACAGACCAGTAACTAACTACCACCACCAGTACAGTACAGTACAGTACAGACCAGTAACTTACTACCACCACCAGTACAGTACAGTGCAGTACAGTACAGACCAGTAACTAACTACCACCACCAGTACAGTACAGTACAGTGCAGTACAGACTAGTAACTAACTACCACCACCAGTACAGTACAGTGCAGTGCAGTGCAGTACAGACCAGTAACTAACTACCACCACCAGTACAGTACAGTACAGTATGACCAGTAACTAACTACTTGAACTTCCTGTTGAATCAAGACATCTGATTTCAATACAATAAGAACAAAAGTGGAATGAAATGCAAAGAATGGTGGTGGGGTCCCACCTGGGCATTGCAGGTGCTGCAGTACTGCTTGGGGCGTCCAGGTGTGATGTCGGGATCCTCGTAGCACTGCACACACTCCCACAGCGCCACCGCCTGGCAGATGCTGCACTGCCGCAGCGCTGCACCCAGAGTGCTTCAAGTGAGATGTTATCCAAACATCTGCATCCTCAACACACAGCGTGTTTACGCTAAAGATCCATACATCCATCCCACCATCCAACCATCATCCATCCATCCATCCATCTGCCCTTCGTCCAACCATTTTCCATCCATCAATCCATCCATCCAGTTATCCATCCACACGTCCATTTGTCCTTCCATCCATCCAACCTCCAAGCCATCGCCGATCCATCCATCCATCCACCCGTCCATCCGTCCATCCATCCATCTATCCAGCCGTCCATCAATTCCATCCATCCATCCGTCATCCATCCTTCCATTCGCCCGTCTATCTGTGCATTCCTCCATCCATCTCTCCATCCATCCATCCATTCACCATCTATCCATCCATCAACCAAAGGAAGGAAGGAAAAGGGAGCCTTACTGTCGTCCAGCAGGTCGGTGATGTCGAGGCGCAGTGTTGGCAGGACAGCATCGAACATCTTGAAGTCCTTCCCAAAACGAGGCATCAGCAGCAGGAGACAGGAAGGAGCCTGCAGGGAACAGGAAGGGATGTCACCAGAGAAGTGATGTCATCAGACATTTGGAAAAAATCCCTAAAAATTTGCAAAAGTAAGAATCCTTTTTCTACCTCTGCAAACTTGAGTCCGGTGTGGAGGAAGGAGGCCTCCAGCAGAGCCTGGACACTAGACACCCGAATCCTCCCCTCTGGCAGGGGGGAGGAGAGGGAGATGGGGGAGAGCGAGGGAGACGAGGGGGAGGTAGGAGAAGAGGAGGGAGGCGATGGGATGGAGGGAGGGAAGAGTTGGTAGAGGTGGCACTGCTGGGAGTCCTGGGTCCTGGACCTGGGGAACCAGTAACACAGTACTGCTTTCAGGTTTTTTCCCGCAAGCCATTAGAACTGTCAATGCTGACCTCACCAGGGGTCCTAACTGAGCCATGCACTAGGCTCCACTACCTACTGTACTGTATGTAGCATACTGTACCGCATACTGTGTCACTGTTCAGGGTTGTTCGTGATGCCGTATTGCTGCGCCGTACTGTTGTATACTGTGCTGTATTATCCCAAACACTACCTCACTTTATTCACATGCCACTTTAATGCACATATCTGTATAAACATAATTGCCTATTCCATATACATAAGCATATTCCCTCTATCTATTTCATTTTATTTCATTTTATTTTTATTGTATTTTATTCTATATATTTTTATTTTATTCTATAAGTATTTGACTTACTGTATTACGTTTTAGGAGTCAGTTAGTTGGGCTATTAGAAATTTTTCCTAGGACATATTGTGTGTTATCACCGGGTGCGTTGCATTACATTTCACTGCAAATATGTATGAAAGTATGTATATGTATGTGATAAATAAAAATCTTGAATCTTGAATCTTGAGGTGTCTGAAATTCACGAGACAAGATGCAGTACCACACATCACAGCAAGGGGCGCTGCAGCAACACCAAGACCATGCTCTGTGTACTCTACCGCCCCCTAGTGGAGTCAGGTGTATCCACCACATCTACAGCTTCCTGGTGGAGTCAGGTGTACCACCTCCACATCTACAGCTTCCTGGTGGAGTCAGGTGTACCACCTCCACATCTACCGCCCCCTGGTGGAGTCAGGTGTATCACCTCCACATCTACAGCTTCCTGGTGGAGTCAGGTGTATCACCTCCACATCTACAGCTTCCTGGTGGAGTCAGGTGTATCACCTCCACATCTACAGCTTCCTGGGGGAGTCAGGTGTATCACCTCCACATCTACCACCCCCTGGTGGAGTCAGGTGCATCACCTCTACATCTGCAGCTTCCTGGTGGAGTCAGGTGTATCACCTCCACATCTACCGCCCCCTGGTGGAGTCAGGCGTATCACCTCCACATCTACAGCTTCCTGGTGGAGTCAGGTGTATCACCTCCACATCTACAGCTTCCTGGTGGAGTCAGGTGTATCACCTCCACATCTACCGCCCCCTGGTGGAGTCAGGCGTATCACCTCCACATCTACAGCTTCCTGGTGGAGTCAGGTGTATCACCTCCACATCTACAGCTTCCTGGTGGAGTCAGATGTATCACCTCCACATCTACCGCCCCCTGGTGGAGTCAGGCGTATCACCTCCACATCTACAGCTTCCTGGTGGAGTCAGGTGTATCACCTCCACATCTACAGCTTCCTGGTGGAGTCAGGTGTATCACCTCCACATCTACAGCTTCCTGGTGTAATCAGGTGTATCACCTCCACATCTACCGCCCCCTGGTGGAGTCAGGTGTATCACCTCCACATCTACAGCTTCCTGGTGGAGTCAGGTGTATCACCTCCACATCTACCGCCCCCTGGTGGAGTCAGGTGTATCACCTCCACATCTACAGCTTCCTGGTGGAGTCAGGTGTATCACCTCCACATCTACAGCTTCCTGGTGGAGTCAGGTGTATCACCTCCACATCTACCACCCCCTGGTGGAGTCAGGTGTATCACCTCCACATCTACAGCTTCCTGGTGGAGTCAGGTGTATCACCTCCACATCTACAGCTTCCTGGTGGAGTCAGGTGTATCACCTCCACATCTACAGCTTCCTGGTGGAGTCAGGTGTATCACCTCCACATCTACCACCCCCTGGTGGAGTCAGGTGTATCACCTCCACATCTACAGCTTCCTGGTGGAGTCAGGTGTATCACCTCCACATCTACAGCTTCCTGGTGGAGTCAGGTGTATCACCTCCACATCTACCACCCCCTGGTGGAGTCAGGTGTATCACCTCCACATCTACAGTTTCCTGGTGGAGTCAGGTGTATCACCTCCACATCTACAGCTTCCTGGTGGAGTCAGGTGTATCACCTCCACATCTACAGCTTCCTGGTGGAGTCAGGTGTATCACCTCCACATCTACAGTTTCCTGGTGGAGTCAGGTGTATCACCTCCACATCTACAGTTTCCTGGTGGAGTCAGGTGTATCACCTCCACATCTACAGCTTCCTGGTGGAGTCAGGTGTATCACCTCCACATCTACAGCTTCCTGGTGGAGTCAGGTGTATCACCTCCACATCTACAGTTTCCTGGTGGAGTCAGGTGTATCACCTCCACATCTACAGCTTCCTGGTGGAGTCAGGTGTATCACCTCCACATCTACAGCTTCCTGGTGGAGTCAGGTGTATCACCTCCACATCTACAGCTTCCTGGTGGAGTCAGGTGTACCACCTCCACATCTACAGCTTCCTGGTGGAGTCAGGTGTATCACCTCCACATCTACAGCTTCCTGGTGGAGTCAGGTGTATCACCTCCACATCTACAGCTTCCTGGTGGAGTCAGGTGTATCACCTCCACATCTACAGCTTCCTGGTGGAGTCAGGTGTATCACCTCCACATCTACCACCCCCTGGTGGAGTCAGGTGTATCACCTCCACATCTACAGCTTCCTGGTGGAGTCAGGTGTATCACCTCCACATCTACAGCTTCCTGGTGGAGTCAGGTGTATCACCTCCACATCTACAGTTTCCTGGTGGAGTCAGGTGTATCACCTCCACATCTACAGTTTCCTGGTGGAGTCAGGTGTATCACCTCCACATCTACAGCTTCCTGGTGGAGTCAGGTGTATCACCTCCACATCTACAGCTTCCTGGTGTAATCAGGTGTATCACCTCCACATCAACCGCCCCCCGGTGGAGTCAGGTGTACCACCTCCACATCTACGGCTTCCTGGTGGAGTCAGGTGGGGGGATGGTAGCTCAGGAGGTAGAGCTGGTGGTCTAGTGATCTAAAGGTTGCTGGTTGGATCCCAGGCTCCTCCTGCTAGCATGCTGTAGTGTCCTTGAGCAAGACACTTAACCCCTCATTGCTCCTGATGGCTGCGTCCGTCGCTGTTTGAATAATTGTAAGTCGCTTTGGATAAAAGCGTCTGATCAATGTAATGTAATGTCAGGTGTATCACCTCCACATCTACCACCCCCTGGTGGAGTCAGGTGTATCACCTCCACATCTACCACCCTCTGGTGGAGTCAGGTGTATCAACTCCACATCTCCAGCTTCCTGGTGGAGTCAGGTGTATCAACTCCACATCTACCTCCCCCTGGTGGAGTCAAGTGTACCACCTCCACAGGGACGTAGGAGCATTTTGATAGTTCAGAGTGCACAGTGTTGCCTGGGCGTTGGCTGTTTAAGGAATGTTTCCGCCCTGAGTGACACACACACAAATACACCCCAGGCATGAGTAAATACACCTGGTTAGTAAGGCTCCGAGGAGCCATGTTTCTGATGCACTTCCAAACCAGTTAATAGTAGATTTGGAGACTGGTGCTCACAAGTATAGAAACACACACACCTGATCTTCAGCAGCGGCTCAATGTTGAGAATCTGGAAAAGCTTGTTGAGGAATTCTTCAGGATCTGATAGAGAAACAGAGCAGCAAGTCAACATTCCACACACACACACACACACACACACACACACACACACACACACACACACACACACACACACACACACACACACAGACAGATACCTTTCTCTTGGTTGGTGAAGCCTGTGTCGCTGCTCTCACTCTCCAGCAGAATCCTCAGCGTCATGGTTTTACTGGCACAGACGTAACCAAACCTGGAGAGTGGAACAGGAAGTGGGGGGGTTACCAGGGGGTGACGGGGTGAAGGACTTGAATGGATTGAAAGATTTGAAGGTTTAAAGGGATGGAAGATATTGAAGGAATAAAGGGATTGAGGGATTGAAATGATGAAAGGATTGACTGGGTTGAAGGTTGGGAGGTTTGGATGGGAGGATCAGACCTGCGCAGGGGGTTGACAATGTCACAGCGCAGAAGTTCCTGGGCCTGAACGGAACTGGAGCCAGAACAGAGCTCTGGAGGCCGGAGCATCACCCAGTCTGCTGAACTGGAGCAGGAGAACAGACTGGGAGGGGGGGATTGGGACCAGTGAGGGGTAGTGGTTCTGGGTCTGGTCCAGGGATGGAACAGTATGCCATTTTAAGGTACAGCGCGGTATCAACCACGGTTCTGAACCATAAGCCTTTTCCTGTAACGCCCACAGTATAAACATCTGTTGCAAAACTGAAGATGTCAACTTTGATTCACCCTCAGCTCATGTTGCCGCTGCACAGCAGCAGACGCCAAATGTTGTAAAAATCCCTCCAATGAGTCATTTCACCAAGAGGCGCGTTCCGCCAGAACTGCCTACGGCAATATTTTACATCACGGTGCTTTACGTTACAGCACGTGCACATGAAAGAAAGTGCAAACAAAGATGGCGGAACGTGGCCCTTGGCTCATTGGATGGATTAATACAACATTTGGCTGCTTGTCAAATTTCATACTGTTACATCCCTAGTCTGGTCTTACCTGAACAGGGAGGTGGAGGGGTTCCGGGTTTGGTCTTACCTGAACAGGGAGGTGGAGGGGTTCCGGGTCTGGTCTTACCTGAACAGGGAGGTGGAGGGGTTCAGAGTCTGGTCTTACCTGAACAGGGAGGTGGAGGGGTTCAGAGTCTGGTCTTACCTGAACAGGGAGGTGGAGGGGTTCCGGGTTTGGTCTTACCTGAACAGGGAGGTGGAGGGGTTCCGGGTCTGGTCTTACCTGAACAGGGAGTTGGAGGGGTTCAGAGTCTGGTCTTACCTGAACAGGGAGGTGGAGGGGTTCCGAGTCTGGTCCTAGCTGAACAGGGAGGTGGAGGGGTTCTGGGTCTGGTCTTAGCTGAACAGGGAGGTGGAGGGGTTCTGGGTCTGGTCTTACCTGAACAGGGAGGCGTCCAGGTAGCAGGAGTTCAAGTGGCCCTGGATGCCCCTCTTCCAGCCCTGGTAAAGCTCCCGAGCCTCGTCCCCGTCCAGTGGAGGGGTGTGCTCCTCCACCCGCTCACTGCCCCACTCCGCAAACACTGGACAGGGGGGGGTTACTAGTCAGACTGGAAGGGAGTAAGTCACCAGGTCAGATTGGTCAGACTGGTCCTACCCACCTATGGAGTTGCAGCGCTCCACCTGGTCGACAGGCGTTTCGGGTGCAGGGAACCGCGAGTCTCGGCGACAGTTGCGAAGTTTGACAAACAGCGCCCTGTTGGCGTGGCAACGGAAGTGTCGCTTCCCCAGGTAGCTGCCGTCTGTTGCTGCCGCCAGCTCCTGGTCCTGAGACATTGACAAATTCAATTATTCAATTATTATATATATATACATACCCAGTATATATGTATACTATATACACTATATACTTTCTACACTACATATACCTTATACAATATATACTATATATACTTTATACACTATATATACACTTTATACACTATATCTCATCACCGTTCTCAGTCTCGTTCCCGCAGTCTATCAGTACTACACTTGTGTTCGCTACACTTGTGTTCGCAATGGCCACGCCCCCTTCCCGTGAAATAACACTACATGTACCATATACATTATATACACCAGCCACGCCCCCTTACCCTGAAACAACACTAAATACACTATATAGGGGATGGTAGCTCAGGCGGTAGAGCTGGTGGTCTAGTGATCTAAAGGTTGCTGGTTGGATCCCAGGCTCCTCCTGCTAGCATGCTGTAGTGTCCTTGAGCAAGACACTTAACCCCTCATTGCTCCTGATGGCTGCGTCCGTCGGTGTTTGAACAATTGTAAGTCGCCTTGGATAAAAGCGTCTGATCAATGACTAAATGTAAATGTAAATGTAATGTATATATACACAATATATATATACCAGCCACGCCCCCTTACCGTGAAACAACACTAAATACACTATATATACAATGTATATACCAGCCACGCCCCCTTACCGTGAAACAACACTAAATACACTATATATATATATATATACACACACTATATATCCCAGCCACGCCCCCTTACCGTGAACCAAAACTAAATACACTATATATATATATACACACTATATATCCCAGCCACGCCCCCTTACCGTGAAACAACACTAAATACACTATATATACACACACACTATATATACCAGCCACGCCCCTTTACCGTGAAACAACACTAAATACACAATATATATACCAGCCACGCCCCCTTACCGTGAAACAACACTAAATACACTATATATACCAGCCACACCCCCTTACCGTGAAACAGCACTAAATACACTATATATACATACTATATATACCAGCCACGCCCCCTTACCGTGAAACAACACTGATCATCGCTTATCGACCAATTTGCTTAACGATCTGGTTGTTGGAACAGTACTGGGTGGATACTGTACCTCAGTATCATCATTTTGAGTTTCCGAAAGAGACAGATCAATATCATGTTGCTGCTTTCCAATTTATCCAAATGATATATTTCTGAAGTGATACATTGATAATTCAGACTGACCAGTTCAACTCCGGCCACCACTTCATGGATGCCGCTGATCCGTCCGATCCAGCGGATCACTCCGAAGAGGGGCGGGTCGTTCACCTCCACCATGGACCCCACCTCGAGCTCCGCCTCCCCATCTTCTGCCCACCTGGCTTCGTCCTCGCTGCCTGGCGACCTCAGCGGGGGGGAGGCGGGGCTGTGCTCGGCGTTGACAGGATGCGGATGGTCCACGCTGGTCGGAGAATGCGGGACAGGCTGGGGCTTAGGGGGTGGGGCTGGGGGAAGAAGGGGGAGTGGCCTGTGCAGGGGTTTGGGCGGAGGTAAGGGGGGGGGTTTCAGAGCCGGCTTGGAGGTGCGCTGAGGCGGCATGAGGGCGGATCTGTGGGTGGGCAGCGGTGAGGTGGGGCCCGGCCGAGAGACTGGAGGCTGGACCAGCGGCTGGGCCGGAAGCTGGACCGGCCTCAGGGCGGGTCTGATAGTCTCCTGTGGGGGGGGCTGGAGGCGGGACCTGGATTCTGGGGGGGGGGGGGGGGGTACACTTGATACACTGGGGGTATAAAGCAGGTACACTAGGAGTACAAGGGGGTACACTTGGTCCAGTTAATACTAGGGCTGTACCCAACTCTGAATTTGGTCGGTCGAATCGGATTTGGCTGTTCAATGTGAGTATTTGACATCTTCTTCCTTTACTTTCGGCTGCTCCCGTTAGGGGTCGCCACAGTGGATCATCTGCCTCCAAGATTTAGGAATATATAGGATATAGAAATATATAGGATATAGGACTATATGGGATACAGGCCTATATAGAACTATATAGGAAATAGGACGATATAGGACTTCATAGGATATAGAACTATACAGGATATAGGACTACACCGCATTCCAAATTATTATGCAAATTATATTTTTCTCTGATTTTCCTAAATAGTCGATACAAATGACAGTATAATTTTCAAGTCATCAACCATTAGGGTATAATTTGAATGTTATTGAACAAACCTCCCAATGATAACACTATTTTTTTCAAAAATAAAAAAATCTAAATGCACTGTTCCAAATTATGTACAACAGAGTTTCAAAACATCTTATAGGTTGTAAAGAAGTGAAAATGGTAATTTGTTGAATGTGCAGCATTAGGAGTCATATTTACTGAAATCAAAAGCTAATTCAATAAAAACATCTTAACAGGCCAAGTTCCATGTGAACATAGGAGCCTTCTTTGATATCACCTTCACTGTTCACAAGCACTGTCACTGCCTCCATTGAACTTGTGAGTTTTTGGAGAGTTTCTGTTGAATTTCTTTGCAATAAATGTCAGAACAGCCTCCCAGAGCTGCTGTTTTGATGCCAACTGCCTCCACCCTCATAGATCTTTTGCCGGAGGATGCTCCAAAGGTTCTCAATAGGGTGGAGGTCAGGGGAGGATGGGGGCCACACCATGAGTTTCTCTCCTTTTATGCCCATAGCAGCCAATGACAGAGGTATTCTTTGCAGCATGAGATGGTGCGTTGTCAGGCATGAAGATGATTTTGCTACGAAAGGCCCGGTTCTATTTTTTTTACCATGGAAGAAAGTGCTCAGTCACAAACTCTATATACTTTGCCGAGGTCATTTTCACACCTTCAGGGGCCCTAAAGGGGCCCACCAGCTCTCTCCCCATGATTCCGGCTCAAAACATGACTCTGCCACCTCCTTGCTGACCTGGCAGCCTTGTTGGGACACGGTGGCCATCCACCAACCATCCACTACTCCATGCATCTGCACCATCCAGGGTTGCTAGGCACTCATCAGTAAACAAGACTTTGAAAATGAGTCTTCATGTATTTCTGGGGCCCCTGCAACCCTTTCTGCTTGTGAGCATTGCTTATGGGGGCCCAATAGTAGCTTTATGCACAACTGCAAGCCTCTGGAGGATCCTACACCTTGAGGTTGGCTGGACTCCAGAGGCACCAGCAGCTTCAAATACCTGTTTGCTGCTTTGTAACTGCATTTTAGCAGCTGCTCCCTTCATCCCATGAATTTGTCTGGCAGGAACCTTCCTCATTCTGCCTTTATCTGCACCAACCCGTCTGTGCTCTGAATCAGCCACAAACCTCTTCACAGTACGATGATCACGTTTAAGTTTTCGTGAAATATCTCATGTTTTCATACCTCGTCCAAGGCATTGCACTATTTGAGGCTTTTCGGCAGCAGAGAGATCCTTTTTCTTTCCCATATTGTTGAAACCTGTGGCTGCTTAATAATGTGGAATGTCCTTCTTAAATAGTTTTCCCTGAATTGGGCTCACCTGGCAAACTATTTATCACAGTTGTCTGAGATTGATTCCAGTGATCCAAAGAGCCCTGAGATACAATACCATCCATGAATTGAATTAAAAAACAAAGAGTTAAATGTTTATGACACTTCAATCCAATTTGAATCATAATTTGGAACGCGGTGTACATAGGAAAGACCAATCCAGCCTGGCTCCTAGGGCGCCAACCCGAGGGGGGCGCGGAGAGTGAGCCACCTGTCTCTCTCTCTGACGGCCCGGCTGTGGTGCGCCAGTGATAGGGTGCCTTTGATCGCACCAAAACTGTTTTTTATTGAAGAAGATTTATTTGTATTGTACGTATCCTTATGGAAGGAAAGCGTGTGTAACGAGGACGAGGACTTTTTTCGTGACTCTCTCCCCGATCACCCCCTCTCCATGCGTTATGCGCAGAAAACAATCTTAAGGAGTCTATGAGTTGTGGCCCGCCCCTCTGTGCCCCCCCCCCACAGTTTTTAGTCATTTATTTGGAGGAGGGGGGCATGGTGATCGGGGTGCACAGAGAGCTGTGTTCCATTCACACATATAAAATAATATATTGATGATTCCCCATTGAAATGTTATCCCTGTAAAATTGAGTAAGCTTCTATCTGTTTTACCATGTTATTGTAATGCACACTGACTGACAAAAAAAAAACAAAAAAAAAACTGCTCGACTTGAAGAATCTCAATCCACTGAGAGGTTTCCTACTGGTCGACTTTCAGGAGGCACCCTGAGTTTATATCTTGATTGTTTCCATCAAACTGCATCAATACAAAACCCGACACCAACTTGCCAAAGCGGCAACCATGCACCTGGTCCTGTGTAGCGCAGCCTGCCAGCATGTGGTTCACCTACCTGGGGCGACCTTCGCGGCGGGCAGCAGAACTCCGTACAGCGGGGACGGGATGTGGCACAGCTTGTCTCCTCTGTAGTGTCCGTCCCAGCTGCCGACTGGAGCGTCCTGAAAGACCACGGAGACAGGGGTCAGACCGGGTCCGTCAGACCAGACCCGGTCTAAGCACGACAGACCAGCACAGACAGTATGTGGCAATCATTTTGTCGGTCTTGGCAACAAGTAGCCATGGTTGCCTTGGTAACCACTTCTAAAACTTAGCATCAGGCTCTGGTGTTTTAAAGCCTTCTCACCAGCAGGATTCCGATGTGCAGCCCCAAGGCGGTCCTGCCCGGAAGCGGGCCGCAGAACCGGACCTCCCCGCCCTGGACCCCGTCCTCCAGGGAGACACACACCCGCTTGCCCACCTGGACCTGCACCGGGCCGGGGACCTGGATCGGCAGGTCGGGACCCTGGATCCGGACGGGGGCGGAGAGGCACTGGTGGAAGCTGCTCCGCAGGCCGCCCTGCTGGTGGGGGTTGTTGGGGTGACTGTTGTTGCCAGGGAGACCATTGTGGTTGTGGGTTTCAACCGAGCCGTTGCCGCGTGACCAGCGGCGCAGTCTGATGTAATTTGCCGGGCGGAAGAGGGCGGAGCCCTCGGGGCAGAGGAAGTACTGGCGGCCTTTAAAGGAACCGTTACTCGCCCCCCTCCCCACTGCTGAACCCTGAGGGGGAGGGAAAGAAAGACCACATGAGAAATAATAATAACAACTCATTAGAAACATTTATAATTATTTATTTGAAAGAATAAGAATTAATGAGAAATTATAGGAATTTATTCAAAATAAAAATAACAATTCACTATAATAATAACAATAATTTTTAATTTAATTTTATGTAATTGTAATGTAATTTAACATTACATTTCACTGCATATATGTATGGAAGTATGTATATGTATGTGACAAATAAAAAATCTTGAATCTTGAATCTTGAATTTGAATAATGTATGGTAAAAAATATTAATAACTGTGGAAAAGGAGTGGGCCCTGGGGTAGCCGAGCACTTTGATGTGTCATTTCCAAATGGAGAATAAATAAATGACCTTGAGTTGGACCCCGAACCACACAGCGGTGCTCCCCCTGGCCAATGGGCCGCGGTACCGAAGCTCTGCCTCTGCCAGCTCGTCCGGTTGGCTCATCTGGACCCAGAGGAGGGAGCCTAGAGGCAGGGCAGCCAATCGCTGCAGCTTCCCAGGGTTGCCTAGGAACCAAAGGGCAACAAAGTGTTTTGTTCATAATCATTATTTATGTTGTTTTATATCTTCTTCTTCTTTGTGCAGCTCCCGTTAGTGGTGGCCACAGCGGATCATCTGCATCCAACACCTTGTGTTCTGCGCATCTTCCTCCCTGACACCACCCGCCTGCATGTCCTCCCTCAGCACCTCCCTCAAGCTTCTCTTTGGCTTCCTCTTTTCCTCTTGCCTGGCAGCTCCACCCTCAGCCTCCTTCTCCCAATGTAACTCTCATGTCTCCTCCACACGTGTCCAAACCATCTCAGTCTGGCCTCTCTCACTTTTCCACCAAACTGTCCAACCTGAGCTGTCCCTCTAATGTCCTCATTCTTAATCCTGTCCATCCTTGTCCCTCCCAATGAAAACCTCTACATCCTCAACTCTGCCACCTCCACTTCATCCACCTGCCTTTTAGTCGGTGCCACCGCCTCTAAACCGTACATGGCTGCTCTCACTACCGTCCTGTACACCTTCCCCTTCACTCTGGCTGGAACCCTTCTGTCACACATCACTCCAGACACTCTTCTCCACCCGCTCCACCCTGCCTGTACTCTCTTCTTCACCTCTCTCGCACTCTCCGCTGCTTTGGATGGTCGACCCCAAGTACTTGAACTCATCCGCCTTCTCCACCTCCACTCCTTGCATTCTCAGATTTTTGCTGCCCTCCCCTCCATTCAGCCACATGTATTGTGTCTTACTCCTGCTGACTTTCATTGCTCTTCTCTCTAATGAATGCCTCCACTTCTCCAGGCTCTCCTCCACCTGCTCCTTGCTCTCGCTACAGATCACAATGTCATCCGCGAACATCATAGTCCACAGAGACTCCTGCCTGATTTCATCTGTTAACCTGTCCATCACCACTGCAAACAAGAAAGGGCTCAGAGCTGATCCTTGATGCAGTCCCACCTCCACTTTGAATGCCTTGGTCACGTCTACTGCACACCTTACTACTGTCTGACTGTCCTCATACATATCCTGTACCACTCTGACGTCCTTCTCTGCCACCCCCGACTTCCTCATGCAATACCACACTTCCTCTCTCTGCACCCTATCATACGCTTTCTCTAAATCCACAAAGACGCAGCGCAACTCCCCCTGCCCATCCCTGTACTTTTCCATCAGCATTCTTAAAGCAAACATTGCATCTGTAGTACTCTTTCCTGGCATGAAACCATACTGCTGCTCGCTGATCCCCACCTCTCCTCTTAACCCGATCAACTTTATTCCCCTGTAGTTACTACAGCTCTGTACGTCTCCCTTATTCTTGAAGATGGTACCAGTACACTTCTTCTCCACTCCTCCGGCATCCTCTCCCTTTCCAGGATGGTGTTTAACAGTCTGGTTAGGAACGTCACTGCCATCTCACCTCAACATTTCCATGCTTCCCCAGGTTTGTCATCTGGGCCAACTGCCTTTGCACTCTTCATCTTCTTTAATGCTGTTCTCACCTCATCCTTGCTAATTTGCTGCACTTCTTGATCCACTATCCCCACATCATCCACTCTTCTCTCCCCCTCATTTTCTTCATTCATCAACTCCTCAAAGTACTCCTTCCACCTTTTCAACACACTCTCCTCACTAGTCAGCACATTCCCATCATTATCCTTCATCATCCTAACCTGCTGTACATACTTCCCAGCTTGGTCCCTTTGTCTTGCCAATCGGTACAAGTACTTTTCTCCTTCTTTACTCTCCAACCTCTCATACAGCGGTGCCAATGAGTATTTAACACGTCAATATTTTCTCCGTAAATATATTTCTGATGGGGCTGTTGACATGAAATTTTCACCAGACGTCGGTAACAACCCAAGTAATCCACACATACAAATAAATCAAAACATATATGTCCATAAATGAGGTTATGTGTCATAAAGTGGAATGAAACAGGGAAAAAATATTGAACACGCTTTCTGAAATGTATTAAATACTTAGTAGAAAAGCCTTAGTTGGTTACAACATTTTCAAGAGGCCTCCAGTGTGAAGGAACTCGTGGCCTGCGTTGCTCAGGTGTGATTTTTGCCCATTCTTCCACACTAACTGTCTTCAAATGGTGAAGGTTCCAGGGGCCTCTTCTATCAACTCTGATCTTCAGTTCTTTCCATAGATTTTCAATTGGATTCAGTCAGGTGATTGACTGGGCCATTCTAGAAGCTTTATTTTCTTTCTCTGAAACCAATGAAAAGTTTCCTTGGCCGTGTGTTTGGCATCATTGTCTTGCTGAAATGTCCACCCTCGTTTCATCTTTAGCATCCTGGTCGACGGCAGCAGATTCTTGTCAAGAATGTCTCACTATATTTCTCCAATCATCCTTCCTTCAATGATGTGAAGTCTGCCAGAACCACATGCTGAAAAACAGCCCCACACCATGATGTTTGCACCTCCACCACCACCTTGGTTCTTGGACAACACTTCTAATTATACTTCTGACTCCTCTGTCTGAAATCTTTTGAGGAGCACCTGTCGTTGTCGGTTGATGGTAAAATTATGTTCTTTCCACTTCCGGATAATGGCCCTGATGCTGCTCACCGGAACATTCAGGAGTTCAGAAATATGTCTGTAACCAATGCCATCAGTATGTTTTGCAACAATAAGGTTGCGAAGATCTTGAGAGAGGTCTTTGGTTTTACCGTCATGAGATGCTTCTTGTGTGACACCATAGATAGGAGAAACCTTTTTATCGGCCATCAATTAGGACTAACCCAGCTGGTATTAGGGGGGCAGGATTGCTTCCTAAATACTGACAGATTTCAGCTGCTTTATTGACTTCCCATGCCTTTCTGCACCTCCTATTCTTCATGTGTTCAATATTTATTCCCTGTTCCATTCCACTTTGTTACGTATAACGTAATTTATGGACATAGGGAGGAAGACACTTGACAAACATTTGACAAACTGATCAAGAAGGCCAGCTCTGTCCTAGGGGGCCCCCTGGACCCAGTGCAGGTGGTGGGAGTGTTAGGCCCACGGCCTCCCAGCGCCACTAGAGGCCGCCCTTGCTCCATATGCAGCTCCCTACTCAAGCCTAAACACCTGGGATCAATTACCTGCACAGTATTTAGCCCCAGCTTCCTCGCTATTCCTTGCCAGACCGTCAACTAGCTTTCCCCGAGTTGTATCGCTATTGGCTCCCTTCCAAGTTCCTATTCCTTGGGCATCATGACCAGGCCCTCCGGGACATTGCGGAACACCTCCGGACCATCTCGGCGGCCGTCAGCAGCCTGCAGGGTCCTCCGGCCCCCGTGGCCCCCCCTGCTCCTCCGATCTGCCCTCCTTCCCCCACCAGGGCTCCCAGCGCCTCTCTCGACCCCCCTGAGCCCCACGTTCCGGCTTCAGCGCCTTACGACGGCGATTTCGGCACCTGCCGCGCCTTCCTTGTGCAGTGCGCAGTGGTTTTCCAACAGCGGCCGTCGTCGTACGCCTCCGATAGTGCCCGCATCGCGTTCCTCATCTCATGCCTGAGAGGGGCGGCTCTCGGCTGGGGTTCCACGGTTTGGAGTCAGGGGGGCCCCGTGAGTCTCTCCTACGATCTGTTCACCCGCGAAATGAGGAGAGTCTTCGACCACCCAGTTTGCGGCAAGGAGGCCGCCAGAAGACTCCTCTCCCTCCGCCAGGGTTCCCGTAGCGTCGCCTCCCTCGTCGTCGAGTTCCGGACTCTAGCCGTGGAAAGCGGCTGGAATGACGGAGCCCTGCAGGACGTGTTTCAGCGCGCCCTGAACGACGAGTTGCGGGACGAGTTGGCGCGGCGGGACGAGCCCACGGACCTGGACCAACTAGTAGAGACCGCAATCCGCCTGGACAACCGGCTACGGGAGCGCCAGCGCGAGAGGGAGGGGGCGAGCCTCCAGTCCGTGTCTCCCGCCTGGGCGGCCACGCCCTGGTCTCCAGCGCCTGCTACTCTTGGGCGCCTCACAAGTGCCCCGACTCTCTCCGATGCCGAGCCAATGCAACTTGGTCGCTCCCGGATCTCCCCCGAGGAGCGAGCACGCCGCATACAGACCTGCGCCTGTCTATATTGCGGCCGGCTGGGACACCTCCGAGCCACCTGCCCGGTCCGGCCACAAGAGGGCGACTCCTCGGTAGGGTTACGTTCCGGTCGCTCCAGCGCCAACCCTCTCTCCCGTCCACTGCTCCCAGCTACCCTCTCGTGGGGAGATATAATACGCTCTTCCTCCGCTCCCATAGATTCCGGGGCGGATGCGAGTTTTCTCGACCAGGGACTAGCACGCCAGCTAGGGCTGACACCCGTCCCTCTCCCCCCACCGCTCGAGGTCAAGGGGCTGAACGGGTCACATCTGACCCGGATTAGCCACCAGACAGCGCCCCTCAAGCTGCTACTCTCCGGCAACCACCGTGAGTCTTTAAGGTTCTTCCTTATTGATTCCCCACTGAACCCCGTGGTTCTGGGGTACCCCTGGCTCCAGACCCACAACCCTCCGATGGACTGGCGCTCGGGCAGCGTGAGCTCCTGGAGCACACACTGTCATGCCCACTGCCTTCGCTCGGCCATGGGCGCGCCGCTGGGCGCTCCGCCGGGGGTCCCCAAGAGCCCTGACCTGCCCTCGGTTCCATCGCAATATCTGGACCTGGCCCTGGTCTTCAGCAAGCAGGAGGCGCTATCCTTACCACCTCATCGCCCCTACGACTGCGCAATCAACCTCCTGCCAGGCGCCCCCCTCCCCTGCAGTCGCCTGTATAACGTCTCCCGGCCCGAACAGGAGGCCATGGAGACTTACATCCGCGACTCTCTCGCTGCCGGGATTATTCGCCCCTCGTCTTCTCCACTCGGCGCAGGGTTCTTCTTTGTTGCGAAGAAGGACAAGACCCTCCGTCCTTGCATTGATTTCAGGGGACTGAACGACATCACGATCAAAGACAAGTACCCCTTGCCCCTGATGGATTCAGTCTTCGTCCCCATTCAGGGTGCCACCCACTTTTCCAAGCTTGACCTCCGCAACGCTTACCACCTGGTCCGCATCCGCGAAGGGGACGAGTGGAAGACCGCATTCAACACCCCGCTCGGACACTTTGAGTACCTTGTTATGCCCTTTGGGCTGTCAAATGCCCCAGCGGTCTTCCAGGCCCTAATTAACGATGTCCTCCGGGACATGCTCAACTCCTTTGTCTTTGTTTACCTCGACGACATCTTGATTTTCTCCAAATCCCTCTCCGACCACGTAAAGCATGTACGCCTGGTGCTGCAGCGCCTCCTGGAAAACCATCTGTTTGTTAAGGCCGAGAAGTGTGTCTTCCATGTTCCATCCATTTCCTTCCTAGGGTTCATCATTGGCCGAGGGAGGCTGAAGATGGACACCAAAAAGGTGGCCGCCGTGGTGGAGTGGCCAACCCCAGCCAATAGGAAGCAGCTCCAACGGTTCCTCGGGTTTGCAAACTTCTACCGGTGCTTCAGCCGTAACTTCAGTCGCATCGCTGCTCCCCTCTCAGCCCTTACCTCCACTGCAGTGGCCTTCAAATGGACCCCCGCGGCCAAGGCCGCGTTCCTCGACCTCAGGACCCGCTTTTCTTCAGCCCCAGTCCTGGCCCAGCCCGACGCCAACCTCCAGTTTGTGGTAGAGGTGGACGCTTCAGACACGGGGGTAGGAGCAGTACTTTCTCAGCGCTCCCCAACCGATGGTAAGCTCCACCCCTGGCCTTTCTGTCCCGCAGGCTCACACCACCCGAGCGCAACTATGACGTGGGTAACCGGGAACTACTGGCTGTCAAACTACCCTGGAGGAATGGCGCTACTGGCTTGAGGGAGCAATCCACCCCTTCGTCATCTGGACCGATCATAAGAACTTGGCCTATATCCGGACGGCGAAGCGGCTCAACTCCCGGCAGGCCAGGTGGGTGTTGTTTTTTGGCCGGTTTAACTTCTCCCTATCCTACCGCCCAGGAACCAAGAACACCAAACCTGACGCCCTGTCCCGTGTGTTCGCGCCAGAGGAGAAGACAGGGGATCCTGAACCCATCCTTCCACCCCTGTGCCTTGCCGCCACACACACCTGGGAGATCGAGTCCCTCGTCACCCAAGCGCAGGAGCACCAGCCCGACCCAGGTACCGGACCCCCTAACCGCCTGTTCGTCCCTGACTCTGCACGCTCCCAGGTTCTGCAGTGGGCCCATGCCTCCCGCCTCAGCTGCCACCCCGCGTTCACCCGCACCCTGGCCGTCGTCCGCCAGCACTTCTGGTGGCCGACCCTGCTCCCTGACACCCGGTCCTTCGTCTCGGCCTGCCCCACCTACGCCCGGTCCAAGTCCTCCACCCGACCCCGCTCCGGCCTCCTCCGCCCATTACCCATCCCGACTCGTCCTTGGTCCCACATCGCCCTTCGTCACCGGTCTTCCACCATCCCGGGGCAACACTACCATCCTCACGGTGGTGGACCGCTTTTCTAAGGCGGCCCACTTCCTCGCCCTGCCCAAGCTACCATCGGCGAGGGAGACCGCAGACCTGCTGGTGGCCGAGCAGTTCCGCCGCCATGGCATTCCGGCAGACGTGGTGTCAGACAGAGGACCCCAGTTCACCTCCAAGGTCTGGCGCGCCTTCTGCTCGGCCCTGGGGGCACAGGTCAGTCTCTCCTCCGGTTTCCACCCCCAGACCAACGGCCAGACGGAGCGGGCGAACCAGGAGGTGGAGGCCATGCTCCGCTGCCTGACAACCACCAGCCCCACCTCCTGAAGCGACCAGCTGCCATGGGCCGAGTACGCCCACCACACCCTGGTGAAAGCCTCCTCCGGCCTGTCGCCCTTCCAATGCTCTCTGGGCTACCAACCCCCACTGTTCCCTGCCCAGGAGGCTGAGATCGCCGTACCCTCCGTCCAGGCCCACATTGGTCGCTGCCGGAGGACGTGGAGGAGGGCCCGCTCTGCCCTACTCCGGGCCTCTGCCAGGTCCCAGCGGCAGGCGAACCGGCACCGTGTGTCCGCACCTACATACGTCCCCGGACAGATGGTATGGCTCTCCACAAAGGACTTGCCCCTCAAGGTGGACTCCCGAAAACTCGCTCCCCGGTATGTTGGCCCCTTTCCCATTGAGTCAATCATCAACCCCTGTGCTGTACGCCTCCGTCTCCCTCCCTCCCTCCGTGTCCACCCTACCTTCCATGTATCCCTGCTCAAGCCAGTGGTTTCCAGCCCTCTCTCCCTCCCCGCCAAGGCCCCACCAGCCCCCCGCACCATCGACGGCCACCCGACCTACACAGTGTGGTGCCTGCTGGACATGCGGCGCCGGGGGAGGGGCTTCCAGTACCTCGTGGACTGGGAGGGATACGGCCCGGAGGAACGCTCCTGGGTCCCCCGGAGACAGATCCTGGATGCCTCCCTCATATGGGATTTCAACCGAACTCGCCCTTCAGGCTCCAGGTGTCCGCCAAGGAGCGTCCGTAGATGGGGGGGGCCTAACAGTAGGCCCACGGCCTCCCAGCGCCACTAGAGGCCGCCCTTGCCCCATCTGCAGCTCCCTACTCAAGCCCAATTGCACACACCTGGGATCAATTACCTGCACAGTATTTAGCCCCAGCTTCCTAGCCATTCCTTGCCAGACCGTCAACTAGCTCTCCCCGAGTTGTATCGCTATTGGCTCCCTTCCAAGTTCCTATTCCTAGTTCCTAGTTCCTAGTTTATGTCTTGTTGTCTCGCCTTCCCCTTACCTGCTTGCCTCCTCTCGTCGACCCAGTCTGTCTCTCCATGTCCAGCCAGCCCGGTTTACCTGCCTGTCTCCGCTCGTCGACCAAGGCTCTCCGTCCATCTCCATCCAGCCTGGTTCCCCGTCTCTCAACCCGGATCCTGGACCCCATCTCCTGGTCATCATCATCCCTGCCCTGCCCTGCTCCATCCCCCCCCGACCGGGTCCCCCCGGCCAGCTCCAGCGTCCCGGTTAATAAACATCCCTTGCCTGCCTCCCGTCTCCCTGTGTCGTGCGTTTGGGTCCCTCCCAGTTCTGGTCGTGACAGGGAGAAAGCAGGATGATGGCTGAGCTGTCATCCATGATGGAGAACGAACCCCACCCCATGCATGACACTCTGGAGAGCTCCTTCAGCAATAGGCTGCTTCACCCAAAGTGTGGGAAGGAGCGCTATCGCAGGCGATGGGGGGAGGGAGGGATGGATGGAGGGAGGGAGAGAGAGAGAGATGGCCTTCTTGCGGCTGTCACTGTATAAGCAACAGTGCAGCCAGTAGAACAACCACACACAGACACACACTCCCCTTGTACCTGGTCTCTTGTACACATAGTACATCTACCTTCCTTCTCTCCATGATGTCAGCCAGCTCTCTCTCTTTCTAGGTTCTATTTTTTAAAATCTTTTATTACTTTATTATAACTGCCTGTTTGGATATGGGCTGCTGTAACCTGGGGCCTGGGGCGCTGTTGGCACCGTGCTCCGGCGGGTTATCTCCCAAATAGGAGCCTCGAGTTTGCATGTTCTCCCCGTGCTCACATGGGGTTTCCTCCACCTCACGTCAGTAAGGACCCCCACCAAAAACATGCACCCATCATGGTCTGACCAGCGATGGACACTTATCACCTGGTCCCCGGGCGCGTCCACGTACGCTGCCCCCTGCTCCTGGCTGTGCCCCCAGAGGAAGGACAAGCCAGGATGGTTCAATGCAGAGGAACCATTTCACCGGCCACCATCAAAGCATGTGCGTGTGTGTGTGTGTGTGCAAGCATGTGTTGTAGTGTGGTGTGTTGCGTGACGAATAAAGACTGTTTCTTCTTCTTCTTTTTCATCTCTCCATCCATCCCTCCCTCCCTCCTCCTCACCCAATAGGCTGAGTCTGTTCTCTGGTTCGGCCACTGGCTCCAACAGGCCGCTTATCTCGCTGGGAACCTCCACCAGGTGGCGTCTCTCCACCTTCACCATCACCCCGCTGTCCAGCACCTGGGGAGGGAGGGAGGGAGGGAGGAAAAAGGAGAACGAGGGGTTAGACAAGAGGAAACAAGGAACCGGTCCCAGGTCCTTGGTCCCATCCCTCCTTATCTCTCCATTTATACCTCCATCTCTCCCTCCCTTTCTCCATTCATACCTAACGCTCCTCCTCTCTCCATCTCCGCCTCCATCCCCCTCTCTCTCTATCCCCCCATCCCTTCCTCCAGCTCTCCCTCCCTCTCTCCATCTCCCCATCCCTCTCTCTCGCCATCTCTCCATCTATACCTCCATCTCTCTCTTAATCCCTCCTAACCCCATCTCTCTCTCTCGCACTCCCTCCTTCCATCCATCCCTCCTTCCCCCATCGCCATCTCTCCCTCCCTCATCCATCCCCCCATCACCATCTCTCCCTCCCTCCCTCATCGCCATCTCTCCCTCCGTCATCTATCCCCATCACCATCTCTCCCTCCCTCCCTCCCCCATTGCCATCTCTCTCTCTCTCTCTCCCTCTATCCATCTCTCCCTCCTCCCTCCCCCCACCACCATCTCCCCATCCCTCTCTCTCGCCAACTCTCCATCTATACCTCCATCTCTCTCTTAATCCCTCCTTACCCCAACTCTCTCTCTCGTACTCCCTCCTTCCATCCATCCCTCCCTCCCCCATCACCATCTCCCTCCCTCATCCATCCCCCCATCACCATCTCTCCATCCCTCCCTCCCTCCCTCCCCCATTGCCATCTCTCTCTCTCTCCCTCTATCCATCTCTCCCTCCTCCCTCCCCCCACCACCATCTCCATCTCCGCATCCCTCTCTCTCGCCATCTCTCCATCTATACCTCCATCTCTCTCTTAATCCCTCCTTACCCCATCTCTCTCTCTCTCCCTCCCTCCCCCCACCGCCATCTCCATCTCTCCCTCCCTCCTTCCATCCCCCATCACCATCCCTCCCTCCCTCCCTCCCTCCCCCCATCGCCATCTCTCCCTCCCTCCATCCATCCCGCCATCGCCATCTCTCCCTCCCTCCCTCCATCCATCTCTCCGGCGCAAAAGTAAAGGTGAACTGAAGATGTTTTCATGGGAACATGTGAGCACTGGTGGTCTTAGGCCTCTGTACCTTGACCCAGAACTGGTGGTCCCGGTCCCGGTCCCGGCTCCGCCCAGCGTCCTGCTCCCGGCACATGTTCCCCCGGTGCAGCCGGACCGGGCCGTCCAGCTGGTCCTGTACCTTTAGGTCCACGGAGACCAAGAAGGTTCTGGACAACCTGACACGGCGGGTCGGATCCTGGGAGCCCGACATTCTGAGAGAAGGACCTCTGGAGCGAGAGAGAGAAGGGGGGGTGAGAGGGAGATCAAGGGAGAAGGGGGAGAGAGAGGGGAGGTGAGTGAGGGAGTGAGTGAGAGGGAGATAGAGAGGGGGGGCGAGAGAAAGAGAGTAGAGGAAGCGAGAGGAAGGGAGGGAGTGCGATAGAGAGAGGGGGGAGAGAGACACATCAGAACAAATAGACTATAATAATAACAATATAATTATAATAATAATAATCTTCTTCTTCTTTGTGCAGCTCCCGTTAGTGGCCACAGCGGATAATCTTCCTCCATGACACCACCTGCCTGCATGTCCTCCCTCAGCACCTCCCTCAAGCTTCTCTTTGGCTTCCTCTTTTCCTCTTACCTGGCAGCTCCACCCTCAGCCTCCTTCTCCCAATGTAACTCTCATCTCTCCTCCACACGTGTCCAAACCATCTCAGTCTGGCCTCTTTCACTTTTATACCAAACTGTCCAACCTTGACCTGCTACAGCAGGTCAAATTTCAATACGACACCACAACCGTGTTTGTGTGTCCAGTTTGCATGTGTTGTAGTGGCGTGTCCTGTGACAAAGATTTCTGTTCTCAATACACGGGGCCAGGTTAGTGCCATCGATTGCACCAATGGGATTAATTCAAGACTGTTGATTTAAATATGGCCATAACCACGCCTCAGAGTCACACGCAGCACATTAAACCAAATGAGATGATGACATCACAAAGCGCCTCAGAGTCACACTCAGCACACATAAAACCAAATGAGATGATGACATCACAAAGCGCCTCAGAGTCACACTCAGCACACATAAAACCAAATGAGATGATGACATCACAAAGCGCCTCAGAGTCACACTCAGCACACATAAAACCAAATGAGATGATGACATCACAAAGCTCTTCAGAGTCACACTCAGCACACATAAAACCAAATGAGACGATGACATCACAAAGCGCTTCAGAGTCACACTCAACACATTAAACCAAATGAGATGATGACATCACAAAGCGCTTTTCTTCTGCTGTCATGGCAGGTTTCTTTTAACTCCTCCCACAGACGTGTTCTGTTGTGAATCGACCTTGGACCACAGCATGTTTGGACTGGTTTTGTGTCCGTGGGTTTGATGGTTTCTGTTTTTGTGTGAATATGTCTATGTCCAATATTGTGGAGAGGGTCCTTTTCTCGAAATTCCTCGAGCGATTATTTCTATTGAATAAATCATCCAAGGAAAAAAAGGAATCTGTTAGAAATAATATGGACTGTTAGAAATAATATGGTGCCTCTGGTTGGAAATGTCCTTTTGTGACCAGTCGCGCACATGTTGTTCCTGTACTTTTCCGCTTGCGTTCATATTGTTCATGTGAACATCAGTTCTTTGTGATCCATATGTCCTTTTGTGACCACTTGCGTACATTAGACTATATAAGGATCCAAAGAAGGATCGGGGCTTCCAATGGCTGGGCTCAGACTTGGCTCTCGGACTTGGCTGAGCCCAGGCTCGTTCCAATCCTCACGAACTGAGCCTGCACCTTTTGATAAATTTGACCAACTCCTAAATTCGTGATACGTCTTATGATTGACGCTCCAACCCATCGATGAGCACGTGGAGAACCTCGAAGGTAATTGTTATACTTGAATTGATCAACAGAAGTTTTAGTAACTGCTTGAAACAGGGTTAAGAAAGGTTTACTCCAACAACGGAACAACTTGGTGATCCTCGAGGACACATTTCTCCAACAAGTGCCAGGCGTTTTCAGCAGAGAAGAAGAAGAAGAAGAAAAATCAGAACTAAACAATGCAGCTCCCGCGCTTTGAGCTGGACACCTAAGTAACCAGATTGAAATAAAAAATAAATTTTAAATTTTTTTAATGGAGCGTATACAATAAACCTAAAAAAAACAAAGTAGACAGTAAAATTGTATCAACAGTTCGTTCTGATTTGAAATATAACATTTGGAAATTGTTCATGATTGTAGAAATAAATCTAAAATCTGTGCAAACAGGGATAATATTTGGAATAACTTTACATAAGTTGTCATCTCCAGTTTGTCGTCAGGATGTTAAACCACCAAGTTTGAATGTAGACAAACAAACAAACAAACAAACAAGTTCAAACACTTCCTACTTCTCCACCTGGACTCACATTGTGACTGTTCTTTCTGTTTTCTGCCACTAAAGGCCGTTCTTAAAACACTAAATCGTATTTAATATCATTACATTCTATCAAATCGAATGGAACTTTGTTTTCTGCTCTGACGAACATTTTAAATCAAACTCACCAACTCGAGCAAGCCCCGCCTCCTGCTGTGACGCAGCCCAAGCAGGAAGCGCCTGACTGACAGCCGCAGCAGCCAATAGCGGGAGATGACGTCAGAGCAGCGGACGCACCTTCCGGGAGGGGGCGTTTCCACCGGGTCGGTTTCGTTTCCTTAATGGAGACGTTTGTCCGTTTTCCTATGATTATGATTTATTCTATTATCTATCTGTTTATTATAATCAATAGATACTGTTGTCTGTCATATATGTCGGTGTTATTAAAAATATAATAAATATAAATACATATTTATGTCGTTTTGTCACTGATAATGTTTATTATTATACATGATATTAAAATAATTGTGTTTTATTAAGAGAAATTGGCATTTTTTTCTGATGGACTTCGACCAAAAAGAGCCACATTTAATAATGCATTTATTAAACTTCATTGTTACTTTCATTTATAAAAAATGTACCTTTACTTCTTTTCTACAAACTGTTTATAATTTTACAAGAAGAAGACTGGAAGCCATAAGGTGCTCTGATTGTTATTGTTCTGCTTTGAATAAACAAAAATCATTTCAATGATTTAGTGAAAAATGTAAGTTGTTAACTTGGTGTAAAGAAGAATCATTATGTCATAGTTATTATCATTATTTATAATATATACATAATTATATAATAATTATATGTTTAACACAGGAAGTCACCCAACAAGTGTTTTTATTTGTACATTATAAAAAGCAGTACAATGCTTTTCCTAATAGAGCTTTTCTCTTTCCATTCACTTTGTGCATAACAATGAGATACAGCACATTCCGACCATTCGGGCCAGAGGTAATAAATACTGTATTTTGACAATGAAAAGATTAGATTAAACAAATTAATAATTAGGGAATAAATACAACAACAAGTCGAAATTTCAAGATGGAAGAAAAAATACGACCGCGGGTTTGGATGAGGAACAAATAATCTTAGAGAATAAAGTCAGGATACAATGCCTTCATGCCTTCAGGCGGCGCTGCTCGTGAGTTCAACAGTTGAATCATCCCGGTAAATGAATGCATCTGGAGGCAGTAATAACTGATTTTATTGTACGATATCACAAAAATTCCCTTTATCAATCACAATATATCATAAAGTGTAAACAAGAGTAAGCGGAGAAGTGTTGTCTGCTCCTGAAGAACATAAGATGGAGCAGGAGAAGCTTCACTTCCACATGGTCCCTTCAGGGGGCGCAGCTCCCGTCCTCCTGGAACCAGGATGTCTTCATGCATCCTGTTCTGAGGGGCTTTTACATTCACATTACATGTAGTCATTTAGCAGACCTTTTCCTCCTCAGGCTGACTCATGTAAAGAGAGCCAAAACCAATGAGTACTTCAGGTGTCTTCATTCATTTTGGCGTCTTATGTTGCCTCTGTAAAAGTATCAAACACAATCCTTCATTTTCATTTTCCCACAGATGCTGCAGCAGCGTCACCTCAGTCCAGAAGAGGAACCATCAAACCATTCATGTTTGTAAGAATCCTTCTGGAAAAACCCTCAAAGTCTAAAGTCTCTGCTCCAGATGTGGTTTAAATGTCTCTGAAGGTCACGGTCCAGTGGTCCATCACGGTCCAGTGGTCCATCACGGTCCAGTGGTCCATCACTGTCCAGTGGTCCATCACGGGTCCAGTGGTCCATCACGGTCCAGTGGTCCATCACTGTCCAGTGGTCCATCACTGTCCAGTGGTCCATCATGGTCCAGTGGTCCATCATGGTCCAGTGGTTCACCACGGTCCAGTGGTCCATCCCGGCCCAGTGGTCCATCATGGTCCAGTGGTCCATCCCTGTCCAGTGGTCCATCATGGTCCAGTGGTCTATCATGGTCCAGTGGTCCATCACAGTCCGGTGGTCCATCACGGTCCAGTGGTCCATCACTGTCCAGTGGTCCATCATGGTCCATCACAGTCCTGTGGTCGATAGCCGTTCATCACAGTCCAGTGGTCCATCACGGTCCAGTGGCTCAACATGGTCCAGTGGCTCATCATGGTCCAGTAGTCCATCCTGGTCCATCACGGTCCAGTGGTCCATCACAGTCCAGTAGTCCATCACGGTCCATCACGGTCCAGTGGTCCATCCCGGTCCAGTGGTCCATCACGGTCCAGTGGTCCATCACGGTCCATCGTAGTAATCAGGTCAATCGTGGTGTAGTGTGGTTCATCACAGTTCTTCATGGTCTAGCGTGGTCCATCTCGGTCCATCGTGGTCCATCACGCTAAACAGTCTTTACGTTAAGGTTTCAGAACCAGGGGGGCGGAGTTTAGATTTAAGTCCCGCCTCCTCTATTTGCTGTAGCATCCAGCAGCAGCTTGTCGGAGGATACGGTGCCTAGCGCAGATTGCTGGATCGCTGTGTCCATCACTCTATATGACATTCTGCAGATACTCCATCTTGTGTCCATAAGGATCATCCAGCTCCTTCCATCGCTCCGTCGCCCCCATGTCTGAAAGCGACTGGTTTGATTCCCTCTACCCCCCCCCCCACCCCCACTCCCTTGTGGATCCTGATGAGCCCAGAGGTTCAGAGGGGTGGGGCCGAGTGGTCGCTGTCGATGAAGTAGGTGGTGAGTTCTCCTTTGCCCTTGACTTTGACCGTCCCCCGCAGTGTGACGCTGTAGCCGAGGCTCTGCACCACCCGCGCTGTGTCCTCCGTCACCTGACCACCAGGGGTGGAGAGAGAGAGGGGGAGGGAGGGAGGGGGTCTTTGATTTTTATGTTTATACATCTTTTTGTCAAGCCACAAACCAACCCAACCATTGGACATTTTAATGGGACGTTTCCACAACTATGTTTTCCAAACGTGCCGCATTTAAAAATAAGAGCTTGTTTTTATTTTAATGCATCTTTAAGCAACAAGAGGCTGGTTGAACCCGCCTGCAGCCATGCACTGAGCCAACACAGTCAGAAGGGGGGCTGACCTGTATTCTGTCCAGTTGTCCAGTGCTCTCCATCCGACTTGCCACGTTCACCGTGTTCCCCCAGATGTCGTACTGGGGTTTGTGGGCCCCGATCACCCCCGCGATCACAGGCCCATGGTTCAGTCCTGGAAAGATGCCGTGAAGACGGGAGGGGAAGATGGAGTGACGACACATTATAGATATACTGTGTGTGTATATATATATATATATATATATGGACTGACCGATGCGTAGCTTGAAGCTGTTGAAGGAGTGCGTGTTGATCAGCTCCAGTCTTCCCATCAGCGTGAAGGAGAAGTCCACCATGCAGCGCACATGGCTGGAGGACACCTCGCTGGCCTGCAGGGCAGCCACACAGGACACTTTCTTCCAATTTTAACACTAAATCTAATTGATTTACATGAATTATTGTATTTCATATTCTTGGTGAGAGAATTGATATAATAATAATAAATGACTAATTTTGAGTTTTTTAACCGTTATTTGACTTTTTGGAAACCTTTGCCTCAAATTGTCAGAGGTTTTGACCCCCTGTGATCTCTGGCGACCCCCTGGGAGGTCTAGCACCCCAGGTTGGGTAAAATTGTTTGGAAAACCCACAGGAAAAACCCACTGGTTTGGTCGGTTACCTGGTCGGTGGTCTGGTCAGTGGTCTGGTCAGTTACCTGGTCAGTGGTCTGGTCGGTGGTCTGGTCAGTTACCTGGTCAGTGGTCTGGTCGGTAGTCTGGTCAGTGGTCTGGTCAGTTACCTGGTTGGTGGTCTGGTCGGTGGTCTGGTCAGTTACCTGGTCAGTGGTCTGGTCAGTGGTCTGGTCAGTTACCTGGTCAGTGGTCTGGTCAGTTACCTGGTCGGTGGTCTGGTCGGTGGTCTGGTCAGTTACCTGGTCAGTGGTCTGGTCGGTGGTCTGGTCAGTTACCTGGTCAGTTGTCTGGTCGGTGGTCTGGTCAGTTACCTGGTCAGTGGTCTGGTCGGTGGTCTGGTCAGTGGTCTGGTCAGTTACCTGGTCAGTGGTCTGGTCAGTTACCTGGTCGGTGGTCTGGTCGGTGGTCTGGTCGGTGGTCTGGTCAGTTACCTGGTCATTGGTCTGGTCGGTGGTCTGGTCAGTTACCTGGTCAGTGTTCTGGTCGGTGGTCTGGTCAGTGGTCTGGTCGGTTACCTGGTCAGCGGTCTGGTCAGTTACCCGGTCGGTGGTCTGGTCGGTGGTCTGGTCAGTTACCTGGTCAGCGGTCTGGTCAGTGGTCTGGTCAGTTACCTGGTCAGCCGTATGGTCGGTGTTCCGATTGGTCAGCCCTGTAGCGGCCATGTAGGTGCTGCTGATGGTCTTGATCTTCTCCACGGAGCTGAACTTTGGTTTGGACAGAAGCT
>NC_137209.1:24629997-24662497 GCF_960531495.2 Zeus faber | reverse complement strand
GATATCATTCAGGAAGTAGTGATGTTATATGATATCATACAGGAAGTAGTGATGTTATATGATATCACACAGGAAGTAATGATGTTATATGATATCACACAGGAAGTAGCGATGTTATCTGAATATCACACAGGAAGTAGCGATGTCATATGAATATCACACAGGAAGTAGTGATGTTATATGATTTCATACAGGAAGTAGTGATGTGATATGATATCACACAGGAAGTAGTGATGTTATATGATATCACACAGGAAGTAGTGATGTTATATGATATCATACAGGAAGTAGTGATGTTATCTGAGTATCACACAGGAAGTAGTGATGTTATATGATATCATACAGGAAGTAGTGATGTTATATGATATCACACAGGAAGTAGTGATGTAATGTGAATATCACACAGGAAGTAGTGATGTTATATGATATCACACAGGAAGTAGTGATGTTATATGATATCACACAGGAAGTAGTGATGTTATATGATATCACACAGGAAGTAGTGATGTAATGTGAATATCACACAGGAAGTAGTGATGTTATCTGAGTATCACACAGGAAGTAGTGATGTTATATGATATCATACAGGAAGTAGTGATGTTATATGATATCACACAGGAAGTAATGATGTTATATGATATCACACAGGAAGTAGTGATGTTATCTGAGTATCACACAGGAAGTAGTGATGTTATATGATATCATACAGGAAGTAGTGATGTTATATGATATCACACAGGAAGTAATGATGTTATATGATATCACACAGGAAGTAGTGATGTTATCTGAATATCACACAGGAAGTAGCGATGTAATATGAATATCACACAGGAAGTAGTGATGTTATATGATTTCATACAGGAAGTAGTGATGTTATATGATATCATACAGGAAGTAGTGATGTTATATGAATATCACACAGGAAGTAGTGATTTTATATGAATATCACACAGGAAGTAGTGATGTTATATGATATCACACAGGATGTAGTGATGTTATATGATATCATTCAGGAAGTAGTGATGTTATATGAATATCACACAGGAAGCAGTGATGTTATACAATATCATACAGGAAGTAGTGATGTTATATGAATATCACACAGGAAGTAGTGATTTTATATGAATATCACACAGGAAGTAGTGATGTTATATGATATCACACAGGATGTAGTGATGAAATATGATATCATTCAGGAAGTAGTGATGTTATATGAATATCACACAGGAAGTAGTGATGTTTTATGATATCACACAGGAAGTAGTGATGTTATATGATATCATTCAGGAAGTAGTGATGTTATATGAATATCACACAGGAAGTAGTGATGTAATATGAATATCACACAGGAAGTAGTGATGTTATCTGAGTATCACACAGGAAGTAGTGATGTTATATGATTTCATACAGGAAGTAGTGATGTGATATGATATCACACAGGAAGTAGTGATGTTATATGATATCACACAGGAAGTAGTGATGTAATATGATATCATTCAGGAAGTAGTGATGTTATATGAATATCACACAGGAAGCAGTGATGTTATACGATATCACACAGGAAGTAGCGATGTGATATGAAATCACACAGGAAGTAGTGATGTTATACGATATCACACAGGAAGTAGCGATGTGATATGATATCACACTTCCTGTGTGATATGATATCACACAGGAAGAAGTGATGTAATATGATATTACACAGGAAGTAGTGATGTTATATGATATCACACAGGAAGTAGCGATGTAATATGATATTACACAGGGAGTGGCGATGTTATATGATATCACACAGATAGTAGCGATGTTATACGATATCACACAGGAAATAGTGATGTTATATGATATCACACAGGAACACACAGGTAGTGATTTTGTCACAGTTGTGCTGTGATTCCATAGGCTGTGGATGTTATGAGCACTCACTAAGTTGAGCACAGCCATGAGCATGGTGAGCAGCAGGCTGAGGCTGAGCAGCAGGATGCGCTGTGCCGCCCTGGTGGACATGCTGCGCGACAACCCCAGGATCCAGCGCACGCCCAGCGGGAGCTTGGAGTGCCAGCGCTGCCAAACAGGAAGTGGAAAACAAGGACAGGAAGCAGAGCCGAGGGTTGTTTAGTTTCACTTTCGATACGGATGATTTTCTGCTTCATTCATCAAGCTCCATATAACACGAGGCTCCTCAGCCACATGTTGATGAAGGACACCTCAGGGACTTGGAAAAGAACTTTGATATTTTATTAGCCAGGACTTGTACTCTGTGAGCTAAGTACTGCAATTAATTAATACGATTATATTATTATAGAACCAGAATCATGATTGTGGCTCCGCCCCCTGCGTCCGCCGGCGTGAGTGCCTTGTGTCCATTACGCACATTTTAGTATTTTTTGTATTTTTGGAGCTTATTGTGCGTAATCTCCATGTGTCATGACATTTCACTGTGCATATGTATGAACATATGTTTATGTTTGTGACAAATAAACCTCTTGAATCTTGAATCTTGTGCTTGAACTTGAAGTTCCTCAAATGGGATTAGAATCTATTTCAAATGGAATTACACATCTATTAACTTTATTCAAACCAAAAGAATTGTGTTTCATTTAATAATCAAATGAAATCTATCCCTCTACCTTCAGAAGGAATCCAATCCAACCAAGTCTAGTGCGATAGTGAAGCTCCGCTCATGTAAAAGGATTATATTTACTCTCATTTGATGTTTGATATCATCTGTAATCTGAGGAACTCTCATCAAACTGAGTCTAATCCAAAATCTCATCATAAAATGCAACTGAATTTCATCTCATGATGTCATTGAATTCACTGTCATGTCATTCTATAATGTCTAATCTGATCTAATCTAATGTGATGTAAACAAACCAAATCCAGTCTATTCCACTTTAATGTAATACCATCCAGTCTAATCCAGTCCAATCCAGTCCAATCCAGTCTAATCCAGTCTAATCCTGTCTAATCCTGTCAAATCCACTTTAATGTATTACCATCCAGTCTAATCCAGTCTAATCCAGTTTAATCCACTTTAATGACCGGGACTATCCGCTCAACACCACTCCCCTGGCTCCCTGTCCTATCAAACATCCCCCCTCCACATATCCGGCGAGCAGCAGCCACTCAAAGGATGCTCCAAAAGGTCAAAGACTCTCCCCATCTACCAATCCATGCAGACATCTACAACCCAGCCACTGCTCGACTTCCATCTAGACGAGCAATTTGGAAGAACATCGCACCAGCTGACTTCACCATCCAACTGGCTTGGAAAGCAGAATGGGAGACCAAGGAGGTCCCAAACAAACATCTGGTGTCAGACCCCAATCAATAGGTCCCTGGCACCAACCTCCCAAGGAGACAATGGTCTACGCTCAATCGCTTCAGGACTGGACATGACCCCTGCTTGGCAGCCTTCACAAATGGGGCAGTAGCCCCCCTCCACTGTGTGCTTGTGGAGAGGAGCAAACCATGGAACACATCATAGAAGTTTGCCCTCTTCAAAAACTGAAAGAAGGACTAGTCACCCTCCATATAGCAGGCCAGGAGGCAACTGCTTGGCTTAGGGATTTCGCATTCGCTAAATAAAAAAAAAATCCACTTTAATGTAATACCATCCAGTCGAATCCAGTCTAATCAACTTTAATGTAATACCATCCAGTCTAATCCATTCTAATCCAGTCTAATCCAGTCTAATCCACTTTAATGTAATACCTTCCAGTCGAATCCAGTCTAATCAACTTTAATGTAATACCATCCAGTCTAATCCATTCTAATCCAGTCTAATCCAGTCTAATCCACTTTAATGTAATACCATCCAGTCGAATCCAGTCTAATCAACTTTAATGTAATACCATCCAGTCTAATCCATTCTAATCCAGTCGAATCCAGTCTAATCCACTTTAATGTAATACAATCCAGTCTAATAGAGTCTAATCCAGTTGAATCCAGTCTAATCCAGTTTAACCCAGTTTAATCCAGTTAAATCCAGTTAAATCCACTTTAATGCAAGACCATCCAGTCTAATCCAGTTGAATATCATTTAAATCGAATTGATTTGAATCTGGTCTAATATACTCTTATCCAATGTCATTGTTATCTAATATAATCTAAAACCATCCAGTCTGATCCAGTTTAATCCAGTTTAATCCAGTCTAATTTAGTGTAATCCAGTTTATTCTAGTCTAATCCAGTCTAATCGAATACCATCCAGTTAAATCCAGTTAAATCTAGTTTATTCCAGTTTAATCCAGATTTATCTAATACCATCCAGTCTAATCCAGTTTGTCCAGTGAAATCCAGTTGAATCCAGTTAAATGCAGTCAAAACTAATAACATACAGTCTAATCCAGTTTAATCCAGTTTAATACAGTTTAATCCAGTCTAATCCAGTCTAATCTAATACCATCCAGTTTAATCCAGTCTAATCTAATACCATCCAGTCTAATCCAGTTTAATCCAGTCTAATCTAATATCATCCAGTCTAATCCAGTCGAATCCAGTTTAATCCAGTCTAATCTAATACCATCCAGTTTAATCTAATACCATCAAGTTTAAGACAGTCTAATCTAATATCATCCAGTCTAATCCAGTTTAATCCAGTCTAATCCAGTTTAATACAGTTTAATCCAGTCGAATCCAGTCTAATCTAATACCATCCAGTTTAATCTAATACCATCCAGTTTAATGCAGTCTAATCTAATACCATCCAGTCTAACCCAGTTTAATCCAGTGTAATCTAATATCATCCAGTCTAATCCAGTCTAATTTAGTGTAATCCAGTTTAATCCAGTCGAATCTAATACCATCCAGTTTAATCTAATACCATCCAGTCTAATCCAGTTTAATCCAGTCTAATCTAATATCATCCAGTCTAATCCAGTCTAATCCAGTCTAATCCAGTTTAATCCAGTCTAATCTAATACCATCCAGTTTAATCTAATATCATCCAGTCTAATCCAGTTTAATCCAGTCTAATTCAGTTTAATCCTGTCAAATCCAGTCTAATCTAATACCATCCAGTCTAATCTAATACCATCCAGTTTAATCCAGTTTAATCCAGTCTAATCCAGTTTAATCCAGTCTAATCCAGTCTAATCTAATACCATCCAGTTTAATCTAACACCATCCAGTTTAATACAGTCTAATCTAATACCATCTAGTTTGATTTTATACCACCCAGTCTAATCCAGTCTAATCCAGTCTTTATTTGGTCGACTGCGGTGTACATTACATTACATTTACATTTAGTCATTTAGCAGACGCTTTTATCCAAAGCGACTTACAATTGTTCAAACACTGACGGACGCAGCCATCAGGAGCAATGAGGGGTTAAGTGTCTTGCTCAAGGACACTACAGCATGCTAGCAGGAGGAGCCTGGGATCCAACCAGCAACCTTTTGGATTTCTAGACCACCAGCTCTACCTCCTGAGATACCATCCCCACTACAAAGCGACTTACAATTGTTCAAACACCGACGGACGCAGCCATCAGGAGCAATGAGGGGTTAAGTGTCTTGCTCAAGGACACTACAGCATGCGAGCAGGAGGAGCCTGGGATCCAACCAGCAACCTTTAGATGACTAGACCAGCAGCTCTACCTCCTGAGCTACCATCCCCTATAATCGGGTGTAATCGGGTCCAGTGTGGAGGGAGTCACCTGCAGGGTTGCAGTGAAGGCCACAGAAAGCAGCAAAACCAGGAGAGGGAACGTCGCTCCGTAGGAGACGGCCATCGCAAAGTTCCTGGGGGTGAATGAGTGAGTGAGTGAGTGAGTGAGTGAGTGAGTGAATGAATGAATGAATGAATGAATGAATGAATGAATTGGTGAGTGAGTGAGTGAGTGAGTGAGTAAGTGAATGGGTGAGTGAGTGAGTGAGTGAGTGAGTGAGTGAATGGATGGGTGAGTGAGTGAGTGAGTGAGTGAGGGATTCAGTGAGTGAGTGGGTGAGTGAGTGAGTGAGTGAGTGAGTGAGTGAGTGAGTGAGTGAGTGAGTGAGTGAGTGAATGGGTGAGTGAGTGAGTGAGTGAGTGAGTGAGTGAGTGAGTGAGTGAGTGAGTGAGTGAGTGAGTGAGTGAGTGATTGATTGAGTGAGTGAGTAAGGGATTGAGTGAGTGAGTGAGTGAGTGAGTGAGTGAGTGAGTGAGGGATTGAGTGAGTTAGGGATTGAGTGAGTGAGGGATTGAGTGAGTGAGTGAGTGAGTGAGTGAGTGAGTGAGTGAATGAATGAACAAATCAAGGGGTGGGTGAATGAATGAGTAACTGAGTGAATGGTTGAATTATTGAACAGAGGAGTGAATGAATGGGTGAATAGATTAGTGAATTAGCAAACGAGTGAATGTATGAGTAAATGGGTGAATGACCTCTCGGAGACCAGCATCTGGACTGTGAACATGGAGACGTAGATCAGAGCCAAACAGCTGAGGGAGCGATGGAGGCCGTGAACATCACTGAGACGGAACTACACACACACACACACACACACACACACACACACACACACACTTTAGAGATGCAGACTCTGCTTTTTCATGTGGAGACATGAGTTGAAGTGAATATTTCTCCTGAGCTTGGTGGTTTCCACTGGTTGTGTTGGAACCTTGTGAACGTGTCCAAGGTTTTGTTTTGAATACACTTCCTTCTCTAATTGCACGGCAACAGGACGTCAAGACGCCAGTGCACATGCTAATTTCTCCAAAGCACCAAAGAGGTGGAGGGCGTGGCTGTGGCTCTAGCGCCGGGAACCAAAGACGGGAAGAGAAAAACAATGGAGTTGAAGCGACGCATTCGGTGTAAAACCCGAGGCGATCGGCCCCCGATGGAGGTGGAGCGCAGTGCGAGCACCACCTGCTTCTCCAGCTCCAGGTCGCTGAACAGCAGCGTCAGCCAGTTGAGCTTCCTGCTCCTCCTCCTACAAAACACAATGTTTTACTGGCTGTTTTTTCAGCAGCTTTTAGTTTGTATTCTGTGCTTCAGATGACGAGTTGTATTATTTACAGTCTTTTAATTCACATCTTTACCCTCAAACGAGTAAAACATGTGAAATAATAATTGTGAGCTTACCCTGCAGCGTCCACGGCGTCCAGAGACCCGGAGCCGCCACCCAGCACCAGCAAACTGGAACAAAGAAAGCGGATCAGAAGCTTCCTCGAGTGTGGGATGAGAAACCAGATGGAGAACAGGTCACATCTCACCTGCTGGGGTCACACCCGTCCGGCTGAAGCCCCTGAAAACAAACGTCTCAAAGTCACTGAGGGCGGAGTCAAGTCACCCACACCAAGACTCATCACGATCAAGTTGTTTTCAGACCGGGGGGGACTCTGGGGGGACTCTGGGGGGGACTCTGGGGGGACTCTGGGGGGGACTCTGGAGGGACACTGAGGGGACTCTGGGGGGACTCTGGGGGGCACTCTGGAGGGACTCAGGGGGGACTTTGGAGGGGCTCTTGGGGGGACACTGAGGGGGGACTCCGAGGTGGACTCTGGGGGGGACTCGGGGGACTCTGGGGGGGACTCTGGGGGGACACTGAGGGGACTCTGGGGGGACTCTGGGTGGGACTCTGGAGGGACACTGAGGGGACTCTGGGGGGCCTCTGGGGGGCACTCTGGAGGGACTCAGGGGGGACTTTGGAGGGGCTCTTGGGGGGACACTGAGGGGGGACTCCGAGGTGGACTCTGGGGGGGACTCGGGGGACTCTGGGGGGGACTCTGGGGGGACACTGAGGGGACTCTGGGGGGACTCTGGGTGGGACTCTGGAGGGACACTGAGGGGACTCTGGGGGGCCTCTGGGGGGCACTCTGGAGGGACTCAGGGGGGACTTTGGAGGGGCTCTTGGGGGGACACTGAGGGGGGACTCCGAGGTGGACTCTGGGGGGGACTCGGGGGACTCTGGGGGGGACTCTGGGGGGACACTGAGGGGACACTGAGGGGACTCTGGTGGGGTCTCTGGGGGACTCTGGGGGGGACACTGAGGGGACACTGAGGGGACTCTGGGGGGGACCATGGGGGGGGACTACTGGGGGGGACTACGGGGGGACTCTGGGGGGACACTGAAGGGACCCTGGGGGGACTCTGGGGGGGCTCTTGGGGGGAAACTGAGGGGGGACTCGCGGGGGGACTCCGAGGGTCTCTGGGGGGGACTCTGGGGGGGGGGGGGGACTCTGGATGGTACATACGACTCTACAGTCCCTGAGGTCGGAGAAGGGGTGGATGGTCCTCCAGGACTGAAGGTATTGGGACATCCGCATTGAAGCCCTGGGGCCCTGAGGGAAGGAGAAAAATACACTTATAAGTGAGTATAGTCTGGTACTTATTCTAGTTATATAGTTATTAAGTTAGCTGGTTAGTAGTAGTTATTATAGTAGTTAGTATAGTTTTCTGGTATTTATTGTAGTTATATAGTTATTAAGTAAAGATTCAAGATTCAAGATTCAAGAGGTTAATTCATCACATACATATACATACTTTTATACATATACATACTTTTATACATATATGAAGTGAAATGTCAATGCAACGCACCCGGTGATTACACACAATATGTTTTAGACTGAACACAATAGCTACCTAAGAATTTCTACCTGACTAACTAACTGATTCCTAAACGAACTAACTGATTCCTAAGTGAGCTGGTTGGTAGTAGTTATTATAGTAGTTAGTATAGTTTTCTAGTAGTTATTCTAGTTATATAGTTATTAAGTGAGCTGGTTGGTAGTGGTTATTATAGTAGTTATTATAGTTTTCTAGTAGTTATTCTAGTTATATAGTTATTAAGTGAACTGGTTAGTAGTAGTTATTATAGTAGTAAGTATAGTTTTCTGGTACTTATTCTAGTTATATGGTTATTAAGTGAACTGGTTAGTAGTAGTTATTATAGTCGTTAGTATAGTTTTCGAGTAGTAATTCTAGTTATACAATTATTAAGGGAGCTGGTTGGTAGTAGTTATTATAGTAGTAAGTATAGTTTTCTTGTAGTTATTCTAGTTATGTAGTTATTAAGTGAGCTGGTTAGTAGTAGTTATTATAGTAGTTAGTATAGTTTTCTGGTACTTATTCTAGTTATATAATTATTAAGTGAGCTGGTTAGTAGTAGCTATTATAGTAGTTAGTATAGTTTTCTGGTACTTATTCTAGTTATATGGTTATTAAGTGAACTGGTTAGTAGTAATTATTATAGTCGTTAGTATAGTTTTCGAGTAGTAATTCTAGTTATACAATTATTAAGGGAGCTGGTTGGTAGTAGTTATTATAGTAGTAAGTATAGTTTTCTTGTAGTTATTCTAGTTATGTAGTTATTAAGTGAGCTGGTTAGTAGTAGTTATTATAGTAGTTAGTATAGTTTTCTGGTACTTATTCTAGTTATATAATTATTAAGTGAGCTGGTTAGTAGTAGCTATTATAGTAGTTAGTATAGTTTTCTGGTACTTATTCTAGTTTTATAGTTATTAAGTGAACTGGTTGGTCGTAGTTATTATAGTAGTTAGTATAGTTTTCTAGTAGTTATTCTAGTTATATAGTTATTAAGTGAGCTGGTTAGTAGTAGTTATTATAGTAGTTAGTATAGTTTTCTAGTAGTTATTCTAGTTATATAGTTATTAAGTGAGCTGGTTAGTAGTAGTTATTATAGTAGTTAGTATAGTTTTCTGGTACTTATTCTAGTTATATAGTTATTAAGTGAACTGGTTGGTCGTAGTTATTATAGTAGTTAGTATAGTTTTCTAGTAGTTATTCTAGTTATATAGTTATTAAGTGAGCTGGTTGGTAGTGGTTATTATAGTAGTTAGTATAGTTTTCTAGTAGTTATTCTAGTTATATAGTTATTAGGTGAACTGGTTAGTAGTAGTTATTATAGTAGTAAGTATAGTTTTCTGGTACTTATTCTAGTTATATGGTTATTAAGTGAACTGGTTAGTAGTAGTTATTATAGTCGTTAGTATAGTTTTCGAGTAGTAATTCTAGTTATACAATTATTAAGGGAGCTGGTTGGTAGTAGTTATTATAGTAGTAAGTATAGTTTTCTTGTAGTTATTCTAGTTATATAGTTATTAAGTGAGCTGGTTAGTAGTAGTTATTATATTAGTTAGTATAGTTTTCTGGTACTTATTCTAGTTATATAATTATTAAGTGAGCTGGTTAGTAGTAGCTATTATAGTAGTTAGTATAGTTTTCTGGTACTTATTCTAGTTATATAGTTATTAAGTGAACTGGTTAGTAGTAGTTATTAGAGTTGTTAGTATAGTTTTCTAGAAGTTATTCTAGTTATATAGTTATTAAGTGAACTGGTTAGTAGTAGTTATTATAGTAGTAAGTATAGTTTTCTTGTAGCTATTCTAGTTGCATATATAGTTATTAAGTGAACTGGTTAGTTGTAGTTGTCCATCCATCGCTCCATCTAACTCTAGGGTTAGGGTTAGGGGTAGGTTTAGGGTTAGGGTTAGGGTTAGGGGTAGGGTTAGGGTTAGGGTAAGGGTTAGGGTAAGGGTTAGGGTTAACTCCTCCCTCCGTACCTGTGCAGCGTTCTCCTTCTTTTTGGATAAGGGTGAGGGTAGGGTTAGGGTTAGGGGTAGGGTAGGGTTAGGGGTAGGGTTGGGGTAGGGTTAGGGGTTAGGGTTAACTCCTCCCTCTGTACCTGTGTGGTGTTCTCCTTCTTTTTGGGGTCTATCACCAGGAAGGTTTTCCGTCCCTTCAGCAGAGCGTCGCGTTCCCCCCCGTTCCCGTCCTCCACCTGGTACGCTCCGTCCAGGTGCTGCAGCGTCTCCTCCGAGATGTGGACGCGACTGTATGATATGATATACAATATACATTATACATAATATACATACGGTATATACATACATTATATACATTATACATTATATATATATATTATATACATATAGTATATACAACAAACATACATTGTATATATAAATTATATACATATAGTATATACATTATACATACATTGAGTACATATAGTATATACATATAGTATATATATTATATATACATTGTATACATTATTATATACATATAGTATATACATTATACATACATTGTATACATATAGTATATACATATAGTATATATATATGTATATAATAATGTATAAAATGTATGTATACATTATTATATACATATAGTATATACATATATACATTGTATACATATAGTACATACATTATACATACATTGTACATATAAATTATATACATATCGTATATACATTATACATCCATGTATACATGTATTATAGACATATAGTATATACATATGCATACATTGTATAAATGTAGTATATACATTACACATACATGTATACATTATTCCTATAAAGAGGGGTAATTTGATTTGTATGATATCTCTCATTTGTATTATAACTATAGTGATAATTGCTTTAATTATTATCTTGTCTACATAATTTTAATTTGTATGATCTTACCTTTATTTGTATCATTACATTTCATCATTTGATTCATAAAAGACAACGATGAACTGTGTAATTGTCATTTTTTTAATTTGTATTATTACTCTGGTGATAATTTGTATGACTTTTAGGAAAAAACGATGGTTGAATTTATGATAGTCAATTCAGGCCGGTACCCGGGCACGCCTCCCTGCTCCATGTGATTGGCCAGAGTCACGTCATGTGACCACACGTCGTACTGCCACTTCCTGAGCCCGATGACGCCGCTGTGCACGTTACCGCTGTGCACGCCCACACGCATGCTGAGTGCCACGCCCGTCGCATGCTGCAGGTTGCTGCAGGGAGAGGAGGAAAGTAACTGAGGAGCAAAGTAACTGAGGAGCAAAGTAACTGAGGAGGAAAGTAACTGAGGAGGAAAGGAACTGAGGAGGAAACTAACTGAGGAGGAAAGTTACTGAGGAGGAAAGTAACTGAGGAGGAAACTAACTGAGGAGGAAAGGAACTGAGGAGGAAAGGAACTGAGGAGGAAAGTAACTGAGGAGGAAAGTAACTGAGGAGGAAAGGAACTGAGGAGGAAAGTTACTGAGGAGGAAAGTTACTGAGAAGAGGAACTGAGGAGGAAAGCAACTGAGGAGGAACAGGTGGAGTGAAGGATTCAAGATTCAAGAGGTTTATTTGTCACATACATATACGGAAATATGGACAATTACAAAGCGGCGTCGTACAATCTGCGGAGGGCGGTGAAGGACGCTACACGGACGTACAGAGAGACTGTGGAGCTGCAGATGGAGCAGGGGGACACCAGACGCTTGGGGCAGGGGCTGCGGACCATAACAAACTACAAGAGCAGCTCCTCCCCAGCCACGAGTGTGGACACCTCCCTCCCTAGATAACCAACTGAACTCCTTTTATGCGTAAGAGGTAAGAAACAGAAACAGTGTTTATTCGTCACGCAACACACCACACCACATGCTTGCACACACACACACATGCTTTGGTGGTGCTGGTGAAATGGATCCTCTGCATTGAACCATCCTGGCTTGTCCTTCCTCCGGGGGCACAGCCAGGAGCAGTGGGCAGCGTACGTGGACGCACCCGGGGACCAGGTGATAAGTGTCCATCACTGGTCAGACGATGATGGGTGCATGTTTTGGGTGGGGGTCCTTACTGACGTGAGGTGGAGGAAACCCCATGTGAGCACGGGGAGAACATGCAAACTCCACCCAGAAAGGCTCCTATTTGGGAGATAACCCACCGGAGCACGGTGCCAACAGCGCCCCAGGCGGGAATCAAACCCAGGACCTTCTTGCTGTGAGGCAGCAGTGCAATGCACTGCGCCACCATGCAACCGGTGGAGGAGGAGTAAGAGGTAAGGAGTAAGGAGTAAGGAGTAAGCGGTAAGGAGTAAGAAGTAAGGAGTAAGGAGGAGGAGAGGAGAGGTGGAGTGACGGAGGTGCTCCCACCTGATAGCGGAGCAGATGTCGAGCCCCATCTGGACACAGTTGCTGGCGTGGGCAGAGGTGGAGGCTGGGAGACCTGACACACAGTAGTAGCAATCCCCAAGGATCTTGATCCTCAAACACTGGTTCTTCTGGAGGACGAGGAGGAGAAAGAGGAGGAGGAGGAGGAGGAGGAGAAAGAGGAGGGGGAGGAGGAAGAGGGGGAGGAGGGGGAGGAGGAGGAGCAGGAGGAGGAGGAGGAGGAAGAGGGGGAGGAGGAGCAGGAGGGGGAGGGGGAGGGGGAGGAGGAGGAGAAAGAGGAGGAGGGGGAGGAGGAGGGGGAGGAGAAAGAGGAGAAAGAGGAGGAGGAGGAGCAGGAGGGGAAGGGGGAGGAGGAGTAGAAAGAGGAGGAGGAGGAGGAGGAGGAGGAGGGGGAGGAGGAGGAGGAGTAGAAAGAGGAGGAGGGGGAGGAGGAGGGGAAGGGGGAGGAGGAGTAGAAAGAGGAGGAGGAGGAGGAGGAGGAGGAGGAGGAGGAGGAGGAGGAGGAGGGGGAGGAGGAGGAGGAGTAGAAAGAGGAGGAGGGGGAGGAGGAGGGGAAGGGGGAGGAGGAGTAGAAAGAGGAGGAGGAGGGGGAGGAGGAGGAGGAGCAGGAGGAGGAGGAGGAGGAGGAAGAGGGGGAGGAGGAGCAGGAGGGGGAGGGGGAGGAGGAGGAGAAAGAGGAGGAGGGGGAGGAGGAGGGGAAGGGGGAGGAGGAGTAGAAAGAGGAGGAGGAGGAGGAGGAGGAGGAGGAGGAGGAGGAGGAGGAGGAGGAGGAGGAGGAGGAGGAAGAGGACTTTACTTTACTTCACCTTTACTTTAGTGGAGGTTTACTTTAGGTTTAATTTTATTTACTTTCGGTATATTTTACTTTATCTTACTTTACTTTCAGGTTACTTTACTTTACTTTC
This sequence comes from Zeus faber, assembly GCF_960531495.2. NCBI lineage: Eukaryota > Metazoa > Chordata > Actinopteri > Zeiformes > Zeidae > Zeus > Zeus faber. The sequence goes on along the minus strand of NC_137209.1, from coordinate 24,648,703 downwards.
TATTTACTTTACTGTATGTTAACTTTACTTCCAGTTTACTTTACTTTACTGCCTTTACTTTACTTTCAGCTTACTTTACTTTACCTCAGTTTACTTTACTTTACTCCAGTTAACTTTACTTTACTTCTCGTTTACTTTACTTTACTTTCTATTTACTTTACTGTATGTTGCCTTTACTTCCAGTTTACTTTACTTTACCTCAGTTTACTTTACTTTACTCCAGTTAACTTTACTTTACTACGGTTTACTTTACTTTACTTCGTGTTTATTTTACTTTACTTTCCGCTTACTTTACTTGACTCCAGTTTACTTTACTTTACCCCAGTTTACTTTACTTTACTTAAGTTTACTTTACTCTACTTCAGTTTACTTTACTGTACTCCAGTTTACTTTACTGTACTCCAGTTTATTTTACTTTACTTCCAGTTTACTTCACTTTACTTCCTGTTTACTTTACTTTACCTCCTGTTTACTTTACTTTACTTCCAGTTTACTTTACTTTACTTCTCGTTTACTTTACTTTACTTTCCGTTTACTTTACTTTACTCCAGTTTACTTGACTTTACTTCAGTTTGGTCGAGTTCAATTGAGTTTCTTTTGCTTTAGTTTGGTTTTGACTTGACTTGACTTTGTGGTTTTGTCACCTTGGCAATGTCGTCGAAGCGTCCAAACAGCTTGTTCAGAACAGCCACCAGCTCCTCAGGGGAGCAGCTGCTGGCCAGCTGGGTGAAGCCCACGATGTCAGCATACAGGATGCTATTGAGAGACAGGAGGACAGACAGGATGTTAGCAGCAGCTCCTCAGGGGGGCAGCTACTGGCCAGCTGGGTGCCAGCATACAGGATGCCACAGAGAGACAGACAGGTGATGACAGATAACCAAGTAACAACCTTAAGGTGTCAGGCGGAAATTTGACAGAAATTGTGGAGATTTTTTTGGAATTGATGTTTCTAGAAAACTATAAAACCAGTGGAACTAGTTGATGACACTAGATGATGACACTAGATGATGGAACTAGATGATGGAACTAGATGATGACACTAGATGATGGAACTAGATGATGGAACTAGATGATGCCACGAGATGATGACACTAGATGATGGAACTAGATGATGAACTAGATGATTGAACTAGATGATGACACTAGATGATGGAACTAGATGATGCCACGAGATGATGACACTAGATGATGGAACTAGATGATGACACTAGATGATTGAACTAGATGATGACACTAGATGATTGAACTAGATGATGACACTAGATGATTGAACTAGATGATGACACTAGATGATTGAACTAGATGATGGAACTAGATGATGACACTAGATGATGGAACTAGATGATGGAACTAGATGATGACACTAGATGATGGAACTAGATGATGGAACTAGATGATGCCACGAGATGATGACACTAGATGATGGAACTAGATGATGACACTAGATGATTGAACTAGATGATGACACTAGATGATGGAACTAGATGATGGAACTAGATGATGGAACTAGATGATGCCACGAGATGATGACACTAGATGATGGAACTAGATGATGGAACTAGATGATGACACTAGATGATGGAACTAGTTGATGACACTTGATGATGGAACTAGATGATGGAACTAGATGATTGAACTAGATTATGACACTAGATGATGGAACTAGATGATGACACTAGATGATGGAACTAGATGATAACACTAGATGATGGAACTAGATGATGGAACTAGATGATGCCACGAGATGATGACACTAGATGATGGAACTAGATGATGACACTTCATGATGGAACTAGATGATGACACTAGATGATGACACTAGATGATGGAACTAGATGATGACACTAGATGATGGAACTAGTTGATGACACTTGATGATGGAACTAGATGATGGAACTAGATGATTGAACTAGATGATGACACTAGATGATGGAACTAGATGATGGAACTAGATGATGGAACTAGATGATGACACTTGATGATGGAACTAGATGATGGAACTAGATGATTGAACTAGATGATGACACTAGATGATGGAACTAGATGATGGAACTAGATGATGGAACTAGATGATGACACTAGATGATGGAACTAGATGATGACACTAGATGATGGAACTAGATGATGGAACTAGATTATGACACTAGATGATGGAACCAGATGATGACACTTGATGATGGAACTAGATGATGGAATAGATGATTGAACTAGATGATGGAACTAGATGATGGAACTAGATGATTGAACTAGATGATGGAACTAGATGATGGAACTAGATGATGGAACCAGATGATGACACTTGATGATGGAACTAGATGATGGAACTAGATGATTGAACTAGAAGATGGAACTAGATGATGGAACTAGATGATGGAACTAGATGATGGAACTAGATGATGGAACTAGATGATGGAACTAGATGATGACACTAGATGATGGAACTCAATGATGACACTAGATGATGGAACTAGATGATGACACTAGATGATTGAACTAGATGATGACACTTGATGATGGAACTAGATGATGGAACTAGATGATGGAACTAGATGATTGAACTAGATGATGGAACTAGATGATGGAACTAGATGATGGAACTAGATTATTGAACTAGATGATGGAACTAGATGATGGAACTAGATGATGACACTAGATGATGGAACTCAATGATGACACTAGATGATGGAACTAGATGATGACACTAGATGATTGAACTAGATGATGACACTTGATGATGGAACTAGATGATGGAACTAGATGATTGAACTAGATGATGACACTAGATGATGGAACTAGATGATGACACTTGATGATGGAACTAGATGATGACACTAGATGATGGAACTAGAAGATGACACTTGATGATGGAACTAGATGATGGAACTAGATGATGACACTAGATGATGGAACTAGATGATGGAACTAGATGATGGAACTGGATGATGACACTTGATGATGGAACTAGATGATGACACTAGATGATGGAACTAGATGATGACACTTGATGATGGAACTAGAAGATGGAGCTAGATGATTGAACTAGATGATGACACTAGATGATGGAACTAGATGATGGAACTAGATGATGACACTTGATGATGTAACAAGATGATTGAACTAGATGATGACACTAGATGATGGAGCTAGATGATGACACTAGATGATTGAACTAGATGATGGAACTAGATGATGACACTTCATGATGGAACTAGAAGATGACACTTGATAGGGAACTAGATGATGGAACTAGTTGATTGAACTAGATGATGGAACTAGATGAGGGAACTAGATGATGACACTAGATGATGGAACAAGATGATGACACTAGATGATGGAACTAGATGATGGAACTAGATGATTGAACTAGATGATGGAACTAGATGATGGAACTAGATGATGACACTAGATGATGGAACTAGATGATGGAACTAGATGATGACACTAGATGATGGAACTAGATGATGGAACTAGATGATGACACTAGATGATGGAACTAGATGATGACACTAGATGATGGAACTAGATGATGGAACTATATGATTGAACTAGATGATGGAACTCGATGATGGAACTAGATGATGACACTCGATGATGGAACTAGATGATGGAACTAGATGATGGAACTAGATGATAGAACTAGATGATGGAACTAGATGATCGAACTAGATGATGACACTAGATGATGACACTAGATGATGGAACTAGATGATGACACTAAATGATGCCACGAGATGATGACACTAGATGATGGAACTAGATGATGACACTAGATGATGGAACTAGATGATGGAACTAGAAGATGGCACTAGATGATTGAACTAGACGATGGAACAAGATGATGGAACTAGATGATTTAACTAGATGATGGCACTAGATGATGGAACTAGATGATGGAACTAGATGATGACACTAGATGATTGAACTAGATGATGACACTAGATGATGGAACTAGATGATGACACTAGATGATGACACTAGATGATGCCACTTGATGATGGAACTAGATGATGGAACTAGATGATTGAACTATATGACTGAACTAGATGATGGAACTAGATGATGACACTTGATGATGGAACTAGATGATGGAACTAGATGATTGAACTAGATGATTGAACTAGATGATGGAACTAGATGATGGAACTAGATGATGGAACTAGATGATGACACTAGATGATGGAACTAGAAGATGGAACTAGATGATTGAACTAGATGATGACACTAGATGATGGAACTAGATGATGACACTTGATGATGGAACTATTTGATTGAACTAGATGATTGAACTAGATGATGGAACTATTTGATTGAACTAGATGATGGAACTAGATGATGGAACTAGATGATGACACTAGATGATGGAACTAGATGATGACACTTGATGATGGAACTAGATGATGGAACTAGATGATTGAACTAGATGATGACACTAGATGATGGAACTAGATGATGACACTAGATGATTGAACTAGATGATGACACTAGATGATGGAACTAGATGATGACACTAGATGATGGAACTAGATGATGCCACTTGATGATGGAACTAGATGATGGAACTAGATGATTGAACTAGATGATGACACTAGATGATGGAACTAGATGATAACACTTGATGATGGAACTAGATGATGGAACTAGATGATTGAACTGGATGATTTAACTAGATGATGGAACTAGATGATGGAACTAGATGATGGAACTAGATGATGACACTAGATGATGGAACTCAATGATGACACTAGATGATGGAACTAGATGATGACACTAGATGATTGAACTAGATGATGACACTTGATGATGGAACTAGATGATGGAACTAGATGATGGAACTAGATGATTGAACTAGATGATGGAACTAGATGATGGAACTAGATGATGGAACTAGATTATTGAACTAGATGATGGAACTAGATGATGGAACTAGATGATGACACTAGATGATGGAACTCAATGATGACACTAGATGATGGAACTAGATGATGACACTAGATGATTGAACTAGATGATGACACTTGATGATGGAACTAGATGATGGAACTAGATGATTGAACTAGATGATGACACTAGATGATGGAACTAGATGATGACACTTGATGATGGAACTAGATGATGACACTAGATGATGGAACTAGAAGATGACACTTGATGATGGAACTAGATGATGGAACTAGATGATGACACTAGATGATGGAACTAGATGATGGAACTAGATGATGGAACTGGATGATGACACTTGATGATGGAACTAGATGATGACACTAGATGATGGAACTAGATGATGACACTTGATGATGGAACTAGAAGATGGAGCTAGATGATTGAACTAGATGATGACACTAGATGATGGAACTAGATGATGGAACTAGATGATGACACTTGATGATGTAACAAGATGATTGAACTAGATGATGACACTAGATGATGGAGCTAGATGATGACACTAGATGATTGAACTAGATGATGGAACTAGATGATGACACTTCATGATGGAACTAGAAGATGACACTTGATAGGGAACTAGATGATGGAACTAGTTGATTGAACTAGATGATGGAACTAGATGAGGGAACTAGATGATGACACTAGATGATGGAACAAGATGATGACACTAGATGATGGAACTAGATGATGGAACTAGATGATTGAACTAGATGATGGAACTAGATGATGGAACTAGATGATGACACTAGATGATGGAACTAGATGATGGAACTAGATGATGACACTAGATGATGGAACTAGATGATGGAACTAGATGATGACACTAGATGATGGAACTAGATGATGACACTAGATGATGGAACTAGATGATGGAACTATATGATTGAACTAGATGATGGAACTCGATGATGGAACTAGATGATGACACTCGATGATGGAACTAGATGATGGAACTAGATGATGGAACTAGATGATAGAACTAGATGATGGAACTAGATGATCGAACTAGATGATGACACTAGATGATGACACTAGATGATGGAACTAGATGATGACACTAAATGATGCCACGAGATGATGACACTAGATGATGGAACTAGATGATGACACTAGATGATGGAACTAGATGATGGAACTAGAAGATGGCACTAGATGATTGAACTAGACGATGGAACAAGATGATGGAACTAGATGATTTAACTAGATGATGGCACTAGATGATGGAACTAGATGATGGAACTAGATGATGACACTAGATGATTGAACTAGATGATGACACTAGATGATGGAACTAGATGATGACACTAGATGATGACACTAGATGATGCCACTTGATGATGGAACTAGATGATGGAACTAGATGATTGAACTATATGACTGAACTAGATGATGGAACTAGATGATGACACTTGATGATGGAACTAGATGATGGAACTAGATGATTGAACTAGATGATTGAACTAGATGATGGAACTAGATGATGGAACTAGATGATGGAACTAGATGATGACACTAGATGATGGAACTAGAAGATGGAACTAGATGATTGAACTAGATGATGACACTAGATGATGGAACTAGATGATGACACTTGATGATGGAACTATTTGATTGAACTAGATGATTGAACTAGATGATGGAACTATTTGATTGAACTAGATGATGGAACTAGATGATGGAACTAGATGATGACACTAGATGATGGAACTAGATGATGACACTTGATGATGGAACTAGATGATGGAACTAGATGATTGAACTAGATGATGACACTAGATGATGGAACTAGATGATGACACTAGATGATTGAACTAGATGATGACACTAGATGATGGAACTAGATGATGACACTAGATGATGGAACTAGATGATGCCACTTGATGATGGAACTAGATGATGGAACTAGATGATTGAACTAGATGATGACACTAGATGATGGAACTAGATGATAACACTTGATGATGGAACTAGATGATGGAACTAGATGATTGAACTGGATGATTTAACTAGATGATGGAACTAGATGATGGAACTAGATGATGGAACTAGATGATGACACTAGATGATGGAACTAGATGATGACACTTGATGATGGAACTAGAAGATGGAACTAGATGATTGAACTAGATGATGACACTAGATGATGGAACTAGATGATGACACTTGATGATGGAACTATTTGATTGAACTAGATGATTGAACTAGATGATGGAACTATTTGACTGAACTAGATGATGGAACTAGATGATGGAACTAGATGATGACACTAGATGATGGAACTAGATGATGACACTTGATGATGGAACTAGATGATGGAACTAGATGATTGAACTAGATGATGACACTAGATGATGGAACTAGATGATGACACTTGATGATGGAACTAGATGATGGAACTAGATGATTGAACTAGATGATTGAACTAGATGATGGAACTAGATGATGGAACTAGATGATGACACTAGATGATGGAACTAGATGATGACACTTGATGATGGAACTAGAAGATGGAACTAGATGATTGAACTAGATGATGACACTAGATGATGGAACTAGATGATGACACTTGATGATGGAACTATTTGATTGAACTAGATGATTGAACTAGATGATGGAACTATTTGATTGAACTAGATGATGGAACTAGATGATGGAACTAGATGATGACACTAGATGATGGAACTAGATGATGACACTTGATGATGGAACTATTTGATTGAACTAGATGATGGAACTAGATGATGGAACTAGATGATGACACTAGATGATGCAACTAGATGATGGAACTATATGATGGAACTATATGACTGAACTAGATGATGGAACTCGATGATGGAACTAGATGATGACACTTGATGATGGAACTAGATGATGGAACTAGATGATGGAACTAGATGTTTGAACTAGATGATGGAACTAGATGATGGAACGAGATGATGGAACTAGATGATGCAACTAGATGATGGAACTATATGACTGAACTAGATGATGGAACTCGATGATGGAACTAGATGATGACACTTGATGATGTAACTAGATGATGAAACTAGATGATGGAACTAGATGATTGAACTAGATGATGGAACTAGATGACACTAGATGATGGAACTAGATGATGACACTAGATGATGGACCTAGATGATTGAACTAGATGATGGAACTAGATGATTGAACTAGATGATGGAACTAGATGATGGAACTAGATGATGGAGATGGTGTGTCCTCATGGATGAAACACTTGCAGTGAACCAGGTTGGATTTGCTGCGTGTCTCTCCATCTTTCTACCTTCAGCTTCCTGTCCCTCTCCCTGATAAAGGCAACCATTGCCCAACAAGGACATCCAAATAATATATTGAACTGATGATGATTCTGCTTTCTGTCCAAGTCAAGACCTTGGGGGTGAAGAATGGCAATTTGAAAGAAACTGTGGAAATTGTCTCAGAATGTTCTTCCTCTTCTTCCACAAAAAACATTTAGAGATGCTGTGGACATGACGCAGAAGGTTGTCACCTGACGTCCTTGTGCTGGCGGACGTAGAGGCTGTGGAAGTTGTGGAAGCTGCGCTGGTTCTCCTCATTGGCCTTGGGCTTGAACAGGCGGCGGATCACCTCTGTTTTCAGCTCCATGGCGATGTAGCGTGGCAACACTGACAGCAGGAGGTGCTCCTGTCGCCATGGAGACACACAGGAAGTCACGAGGTGAAGATGAGCGTTTATGGGAGGGATTGTTGAAACAAAGATGGAGTTTGATCTGCTCCACCGCAGCAGGACTCCAGAGTCAAGGCTTAATCTGGATCTGTAACTATTTGTATAACTATTAAATCTACTAATATAACTAGTATGTCGAGTTAATTACTAGTATGTCGAGTTTAATAACTAGTATGTCAAGTTTAATAACTAGTGTGTCGAGTTTAATAACTAGTATGTCGAGTTTAATAACTACGATGTCAAGTATAATAACTACGATGTCAAGTTTAATAACTAGTATGTCGAGTTTTATAACTAGTATGTTGAGTTTTATAACTAGTATTTTGAGTTTTATAACTAGTATGTCGAGTTTTATAACTAGTATGTCGAGTTTAATAACTAGTATGTCTAGTTTTACAACACGTATGTTGAGTTTTACAACTAGTATGTCGAGTTTCATAACTAGTATGTCGAGTTTTATAACTAGTATGTCGAGTTTTATAACTAGTATGTCTAGTTTTATAACTAGCATGTCGAGTTTAATAACTAGTATGTCGAGTTTTATAACTAGTATTTTGAGTTTTATAACTAGTATGTCGAGTTTTATAACTAGTATGTCGAGTTTAATAACTAGTATGTCTAGTTTTACAACACGTATGTTGAGTTTTACAACTAGTATGTCGAGTTTCATAACTAGTATGTCGAGTTTTATAACTAGTATGTCGAGTTTTATAACTAGTATGTCTAGTTTTATAACTAGCATGTCGAGTTTAATAACTAGTATGTCGAGTTTTATAACTAGTATGTCTAGTTTTATAACTAGTATGTCGAGTTTTATAACTACGGTAGTATGTCTAGTTTTATAACTAGTATGTCGAGTTTTATAACTAGTATGTCGAGTTTAATAACTAGTTTGTCGAGTTTAATAACTCGTATGTCTAGTTTTATAACTTGTATGTCAAGTTTTATAACGAGTCTGTCAAGTTTTATAACTAGTAGGTCTAGTTGTATAGTGAAGTATTTGCCATATATATAAACTATTTCCTGTTATAATTTTAAATTAATAGAATTTTGATTTTGATTTAATAATTAAATATAATAATAACATATTTCTTGTAATAACTATAATTTGATAATTTTATAGAATAATAAACTATTTCCTGTTATTAATGTTAAATTAAAGAGTCTTCAATTGTAGTTTCTATGTAGAGCCACCAGATGGCGTCACCAGCTACTGTTAGCATTAGCATGCAGACAATAAATTATAAAAGATATAATATATAATATAATAAATTATATACAATAAAATAAAATATAATATGATAAAATATGATATATATAATATAATAAATAATAATATATAATATATTATATAATATAATAAATAACATAATATAATTATGATATATGACATGATGTTCCGCCTTCAGGTGGGGAGTTTCCTGCCCCCCCTGTATTGTCACGTCTCAGACTCGGACTAACATCTCTTCCATCAGCCTCATCACTGCCCTTGAGAAGGGACGTTGACAGTGTAGGAGCTATGATAACATATGAACAGGTTGTTTACATCTGCATATTTCTGTACTGTTCCACAGTTTTAAAAGTGAGCTCCTGTCTCTGGGTACTTATGGGTTGAGTGTTTAGCACGCTTCACAGCCACGAACGGCTACATGTGGTGAGGGTAGAAGAGTTAAAAGATTGACTTTGCCTCAAGGCATCTACTGGCTTGGAAACCACCGAGTCACTGCTGAGAGCGAGGATGTCAGAACACCCAGGCCTCACAGAACCCTTGGAACCCCGAGGTGCCACGGGACTGTTGGGCTGAAGCGGACAGCCTGACTTGGAGGAATGGGGAGAAGGCCCGGACTGCGGTGGCAGTACAATGTGGACTGCAGAAAGTGGGCTCGGCAAGTCATCCAGCAAGTCCTTCAAGTTGGCCAATAAGTCCTTTAAATTGCCAGCAGGTCAATGAAGTCCAACGTCAGTGCGATTGCAGCGCCCTCTGCAAGAGCCGCAGTCGCACGTCCAGAGGCCATGTACGCAAAGCATTAAATGTCTATGGAATTGGAGAGAGCAGGCATCGACGGAGAGACGTCCGTGGAGAGAGCATGCATTGATGTAGAGAGTTCTCCAGTGGGAGCTCGCGTTGAGGCTACAGAGCAGGCTGAGATGGCATGCTTTGTGGCTGAAGAAAAGGCAGAGGTGGCACGCATGGAAGGCCCTTAAGAAGGAATCAGAAGCGAAGGCTGAAATGGCGGCAGCAGAAGTGCTTGAAGCTGCTAGACGCCGCTGGTTGGGAAACGGCTCTCTGCTTCAGCACAGAGGCCAAAGCAGCGCACCGCTGGCGACAAATGGGACGCCATTCGTCCCTTCTCTAGAACTCAGAGGAAAGAGTATCTTCCGCAGCGCTTCCACCAAGACAGTTGGTGCCATCGCATAGCTCAAGGTGGCTAACGCGGAAGCTCAGACCGAACCTAAACTTACCATCAGACTTGAGCACCTAACCTGGACCACCTGACGAAGGCTTTGACATTATTAACCCCGGGACCAATGGGGATCTTCACCAGAGTTTACTGTCTGTGTCACATGCCTTTCAGGCTGAGCTTGACAGTGCGCAGTTTGAGAGTTTCTCCAGCTGGAAAGCTCTCAAGAATCGTGGCCTGGCTCTCACTCCTTCACCCGAGCATCTAAAAATAGCTCTTGCTGCAGCTGGGATGTCTGCAACAAGCCTCTATCCAAAGAGCGTCTCTACCCTTGACCCAGGGTATTCAACCCTGGAGGGTCTGAAACCTGAGGAGGACAAGCGAACAGCAAGCGGTGGGCAGTCATCTTCACATGCATGAGCTCGGGTGCAGTGCACATCGAAGTGCTGGAGTGAATGGACTCCTCCAGTTTCATTGACACCCTCAGACACTTCTTCGCCATCAGAGGCCCGTGAACCAGTTCAGGTCAGACTGCAGGACCAGCTTTGTGGGCGCCTGCGAGGAGCTCCAGATAGACTCCATCGGCCCTAGCGACAAGCAAGTTGAGAACTACCTGACAGAGTGTGGATGCACATGGCAGTTCAATAACTCACACTCTTCAGACATGGGCAGCAGCTGGGAGAGGACGATTGGAGTCACACGCCGTACACTGGACGCCTTGCTCCCTTAAACATGGCACCACAAAGCTAAACCAAGCGGTCTTTACCGCCCTCCATGACGGAGGTCACAGCGATAGTTAAAGCCAAGCCTTTGACATTGATTTCTGCAGACCCAGAGCATCCAACCATTCTCACTCCAGCTACTCTGCTTACCCGGAAGGTTGGTGCACCCCCGTTACCTCCAGCCCAGTTCGATGACCTGATCAATCACCAATTACATCAAGTCCAAGGTCTAGCGAACCCCCAGGGTGCGGCACAAGGGTTTTTCCCAGCGACGACGGTAAGGTGAGGAAGATGGAGGTAACGATAAGCCAGGACGGCCCTTAGGCCCGTCTCGGAGGTTGTCTTCTGCATGGTGACTCCCAGGCAGAAGACTGTGAAGTAGGACTCCCCAAGGTCAGGGATACTAGTGGTGACATCATAGCATTGTGATGATAGTATGACATCAGAACACAGGGAGATAAGATGGTCAGACAGAAACACATGCAGTCAATCTGATCACGTCTCAGACTCGGACTCACATCTCTTCCATCAGCCTCGTTTTCAGTGTCGGAGCTATGACATCGTATGAGCAGGTTGTTTACATCTGCATAGAGACTGATCCTTCATCTGCATAATGTGACCCAACGCATAATTTAGGGTAATTTGGCAGCTTTCGACTTTTTGTTTTTCAAATTGTCGGTCTCCTCCGGTGGTTATTCAAAATATTTCGTTTCATCATCACATTAATTTTGAAATCGGCTATTTGAAATGTTCTCCAAGTCCGGAGAAATAAGATTCAGCGTCGCTGTCGTTCTCCGCGTCGCCGTCGGAGAACTGACTATCATGGTGGAAAATGAAGACTTGGATCTGTGGCACCGGTCAGATTAAGGTCCGTGATATGATTTAGATCTTTCTCCACCCGCTTCTCCTCATCCATAACAACACAGGGAAATTAAAGTTTTCACAGACAATTTAAACTGCAGCCTCGGCTTGTTTACGGAAGTGACGTCAGCAATTCCTACTTGATGGTACGCGTTGGTACACGCCCCCTCCACGACGATGTTTCCGTGTGTGTGTGTAAAACATGTAGTATTTAAAGGTTGAATTCTATCAAAACGGTTCCACATCGTGACTGCACATCACATGGAATATGGAGGAATGATCTTCACCTGGACGCTCGCTTTAAAGGAAACCATCGATCGGCGTTGTTCAGCGCTATTCAGCGTCTCGGTAAGTGAACTGTGTTTCCCCAGCTCATCTAACGGGAATATTTAACTCCACGCTTTTACATTTTTCAACTACTCATAAATCAAACTGTTTTGAAAATATATATATATATATATATATATAATATAATATATATAATATAATATATATAATATATATAATAAATATAATAAAATATATATATTTATATATAATATATATATAATATAATATATATAATATTATATATATTATATAAATAATATTTTTTTGAGAGATAAAAAAAACACAAAAGAACAAGAATCTGGAAAAATCAAATTTTCCTTCAAGAAAGATTTTTCCTGGCCATTTTAGAAATGGTGGCTTTTGCTGTGGCGGGTCACATGTTTCTGTACTGGTTTACAAGCTTCCAATAAGTGAGCTCCTGTCTCCGGGTACTCGCTGGAAAAGGGTTCAGCTCGCTGCATAGCCATGTATGTCTGCATGTGGTGAGGGCAGAAGATATAATATATCATATAAAATGTAATATATGTACTATCATCTATAATATGATATATGATATATGATATATAATATCATATAAAATATAATATGTGTAATATAATATAAAATACGATATAATAAATAATATAATAATGTCGTGTAATGTAATGTGATATAATATCATCTAACCTGATGCATCTTCTTCACCTCCTTCTGGGAGCGGAGGGATCCAAACTCCTGCTTCTTCATGTTTGAGACTCTGAGCAAATGCTCCGACGTCCAGAGATGAAAGAACCCAACGGAGTTAACACAGAGGAGGAGCACCGAGTTAGCAACCAGCTGAGGGTGGAGGAGGGTGGTGGAGGAGGAAAACAAGGTTAGTTTCAAACTGATTAACTTTCCTGCAGTTTCATATCATAAACCAGTTCCGACCAGTTCTCTTGCTATGTATTAACTAGCAGCAACTATCAATGAGCAATGAGCAACTGAGCAAGGCAGCAAGAGCGACGAACAACAAAGCAACCTGGAATCAGCAATGACGCAATGAGCAACTGAGCGACGCAGCAACAAGCAGCGAAGCGATGAGCAACGGAGCAATGAAGCAATGAGCAACCAAGCAATGAGCAACGAAGCGTCAAGCAAAGAAGCAACGAGCAATGAAGTGACGAGCAATGAAGTGACGAGCAACGAAGCGACGAGCAATGAAGCAATGACAGCTGAGCGACATATAAATGAGTAATGAACGACAAGCAACGTAGCAACCAGCAATGAAGCAACAAGCAAGTGAGCAACGCAGCAAGGAGCGACGAGCAACTAAGCAATGAGCAGCTGAGCGACGCAGCAACGTAGCAACATAGCGCCACAGAAACGCAGCAATGAGCAACGAGCGACGCAGCAGCGAGCGACGCAGCAACGTAGCACCACAGCAATGCAGCAATGAGCAACGAGCGACGAGCAACGAGTGACGCAGCAACACATGCAACAGATGGAAGCATGACGCTCGCCCCCATCGCCTGAACGTTGCTGAACATCAAAATATTTTTTGTTTTATTTGATTTTTTTTGGACACTTTGTCAAACTTGTTGGAAAGTGGTCGACAACCGAAACACCGGATGAGCAACCAAACAAGATGGTTGGCAACTGACTAGAGCAACTGGGCAACTGTTATTGTCCAGCCTGATACAGTATGTTTATATTGTATTGATAGGAAGCTGCAGTGTATTTATGAAAATTATATTTAATAACATCACCTGCTTGAACAGGAAGTTGTCCTGCTGCACTTCCTGTTTCACAGTTTTATCTTTTCATCTCAAAGAGTCTTCAACCACAATAACTCATCACATATGACATCACATCTTTTTGACATGATCATTTCCCACAATGCTTTGCAACCAAACCTGCTGAGCTGAACTGATGAAGTGATGTCATTTTATCTTGTGAATTGAAATGTTTTCATTTTTATTTAATTATTTAGTGTATTTTTATGTTCTTATTGTATTTGATTTTTAGGAAACAGGAAACATTATAGATCATATTTAATAAATTAAAGATCATATTTAATAGATTATAGATCATATGTAATAGATTATAGTTTATATTTAATAGATTATAGATCATATTGAATACATTATAGATCAAATTTAATAGATTATAGATC
This sequence comes from Zeus faber, assembly GCF_960531495.2. Taxonomy (NCBI): domain Eukaryota; kingdom Metazoa; phylum Chordata; class Actinopteri; order Zeiformes; family Zeidae; genus Zeus; species Zeus faber. The sequence goes on along the minus strand of NC_137209.1, from coordinate 24,633,602 downwards.
ATATTTAATAGATGACAGATGATATTTAATTGATTATAGATCATATTTAATAGATTAGCGATGATATTTAACAGATCATAGATCATATGTAATAGATTATAGATGATATTTAATAGATAATATATCATATGTAATAGATTATAGATCATATTTAATAGATTATAGATGATATTTAATAGATTATAGATGATATTTAATATATTATAGATGGTATTTAATAGATTATAGATGATATTTAATAGATTATAGATGATATTTAATAGATTATAGATGATATTTAATATATTATAGATGGTATTTAATAGATTATAGATGATATTTAATAGATTATAGATGATATTTAATAGATTATAGATCATTTTTAATACATTATAGATCATATTTAATAGATAATGTGGTACCTGCTCAGCCAGGGCGGGGGAGTCGGGGTGGGACACTGAGACGAATGTGGAGACGATGACGATGTGCGAGAGGGAGGAGAGGAGGCCGAAGAGCAGAGCCCAGGAGAGGGAGAGGGGGAGGAGGGTGTAGACGCTGAAGGAGAGGAAGAGGAAGAAGGCCACCTGGGGGGAGGAGCGGGGTGGGGGGAGGAGGAGGAGTTGAAGAAGAGGAGGGGGAGGAGGGAGAGGAAAGGAGGGGGAGATGAGGGGGAGGAGGGGAGGAGGGGGTGAGGAAGAGGAGGGGAGGAGGGGAGGAAAGGAGGGGGTGAGGAGAGGAGGGGTGAGGAAGAGGAGGGGGGGGCATAATAACAGTGAAAACTTTTTATTATTTTCCAGATGAAACTTCAAAACAAACGAGGAAACTTCATCCAAATTTATAATTTTTTCATTTGCTTTTTTGTTCAAACTAAAAAGCAAATGAAAAATTCCAGAAGTATCAGGGCTCAACAATAACAGTTGCCCAGTTGCCCAACCAGCTTTCGGCCGTTGTCAACCACCTACCTCGCCGTGTATTTAGAAATCTCTCTATTGATCTCATTCAAAAATAAAATGATTAAAATTCGAGCAACCATTTTGTCAGTTGTGGCAACTAACAGCTGGTGCATGTTTGGCAACTTGGCAACCACTTCTAACAATTGGTGTGAAGTGTTTTACAAGTGCTCAACCAACATCCTATGGATGCCTGCACCCTGTGGATCCCAGAGCACTAACTTTTTGAAGTGGTTGCCAAGCTGCAAACTATGCATCAGCTGGTTGCCGATACTGACTAAATTGTTGCCAAATTTTATAATCGAGTGAAATTATCATGGTGTGAGCTAATTTTTTGTGGAAAAGTGGAGAGTGAGGTGAAAAGTGGACAAGGGGCAACCGGACCGCATCAGGTGGTTGACAATGACCCAAATCTGGTTGCCTGGTACAACCAGAAAATAAATTTCAGGGTTGCATCACTAAGGTGGACCACGGCCACGGCATCTCCCTCCTACCTGGTCCCAGGCAGAGACCGGTCCTCCGGTGAACATGAACACCAGGGCTGAGGTGTAGATCATGGCCCACACCAGCAGGGCCAGCGCCACGCCACAGCGCCGCACGGTGGGTAACCAGGGCAGTGCTACCAGCAGGGCCACACCCAGGCAGAGGACCACGCCCGCCACAGCCAGAGCGCCCACATGGTTGTGGACGTTCTGCGGGGAAAAACGGTCATCATTACTATCTATGAACCTGAGAACCTCAGAGCTGGACCTGGTAGTGTGGGTGGTGCTCCTCACCCTGGTGGTGGGGATGAGGATGATGATGGTGGTGCAGAGCAGGAGGCACAGCAGGAGTCCAGGCAACATGGCGGGCGTCTCCTCCACGCAGCGCAGGAAGCCACGGTGCACCGCCCGGTAACAGCAGCACACCCTGTCACCTGACCCGACCCTCCGCTTTTCCCCAGCCTCCTGGAGCTTTGAGGGTGAACATGCGGATTTCAGGGGGACGTCTTTCCTGGGGACACCCTTCAGTTGGACGTCCTTCCTGGGGACATCCTTCAGGTGGAAGTCCTTCCTGGGGACATCCTTCAGGGAGATGACCTTCAGGGGGACGTCCTTCAGGGCGGTGAAGTCCTTCAGGGTGACATCCTTAAGGGGAACTTCCTTCAGGGGGATGTCCTTAAGGGGGATGTCCTTCAGGGGAACTTCCTTCAGGGGGATGTCCTTCAGGGGGATGTCCTTCAGGGGAACTTCCTCCAGGGATACGTCCTTCAGGGCGACGTCCTTCAGGGGGATGTCCTTCAGGGCGACATCCTTCAGGGGGATGTCCTTCAGGGCGGTGAAGTCCTTCAGGGTGACATCCTTAAGGGGAACTTCCTTCAGGGGGATGTCCTTAAGGGGGATGTCCTTCAGGGGAACTTCCTTCAGGGGAACTTCCTTCAGGGGGATGTCCTTCAGGGGAACTTCCTCCAGGGAGACGTCCTTCAGGGCGACGTCCTTCAGGGGGATGTCCTTCAGGGCGACATCCTTCCGGGGGATGCCCTTCAGGGTGACGTCCTTCAGGGGGATGTCCTTCAGTGCGGTGGAGTCCTTCAGGAGGAGGTCCTCCAGGGAGACATCCTTCAGGGAGATGTCCTTCAGCTCGAAGTCCTTCAGGGCGACGTCCTTCAGGGGGATGTCCTTCAGGGCGACATCCTTCAGGGGAACCTCCTTCAGGGGGATGTCCTTCAGGGCGACGTCCTTCAGGGGGATGTCCTTCAGGTGGACCTCCTTCAGGGCGGTATCCTTCAGGAAGATGTCCTTTGGGGTAGTGGAGTGCATGTCCAGGTCAAACGAGTCCTTTTGGACGTCCAGACCTTTGCAGCAGAAGTCTGTAGTGGACGCAGCAGGAGGACCAGGGCTCGTCCGACCTTGGACCAGAGTCTGGGTGACCTTGGGATCTGTGGGTTTGGGACCTGAACTTCCCAGCAAGGATTCGCTCCCAGGATCTGACCTATAAGTGTGAGCTCCAGGTCGGGGCTGCGGGGGCTGCTGGGCCCGGGCTGTTCTGGCCACGCCCACCTCCACGCAAGAAACCAGGGTCTCCGGCAGCTCCCATGTGGGGTGGCGGGTCCCAGGGGCCCGGTCCCGGTCCTGGGGGGTCTCCTGGGGGGTGCGTCCCAGAGGGTGGTCCTGCATGACTTTGTGCGTCTGTCTCCAACCCGCTCCGCTTCCAGGTTCAGGACTCTTTACGTAAGAGCCACGCCCTCATCGCTCAAGACCGTTCCATGAATCCACCTGATTGGAGGGATTTCTCACTTGAGACCCTGTTGCTGTGTTGTTAGTACTATTTGTTTCCTGTGTATTATTCTCACAATGTTTTGTATAAAATACAACTATTTCTACTCTTTCACTATTTTCTTTCTTTGTATTTCCTCTGTATGAACGGAAGTTTGACTGTTCCACCTACTTCCCTGGAATGAGAAACCAGTTCATCTGGCTGCACACACACGCAGATGAAACGTCACTGACACTCCCAAACTGCGTTACAGAAACACACCTCAAACCTGCTGCTTGTTGTAAAACAATAATAATAGCAATAATAACAATAATAATAATAATAATAATAATAATAATAAAAATAAAAACAACAACAACAATAATCATATTTATAATAATAACAATAATATTTATAACAATAATTATATTTATTATATTA
>NC_137209.1:24594997-24624997 GCF_960531495.2 Zeus faber | reverse complement strand
AGTTACATTATATTTTAGCTGTATTTAGTTTAGTTTTGTTTATTTGTGTTAATTTATTATTTTGTTTATTATTTTGTTTATTATTTTGCTCATTATTTTCGTCACGTATTTATTCATATTTTTTGTTTATTTATGTATTCATTTATTTGTTGTGTGTTTTTTGTTTATTTATGTTTTTATTTGTTGTTGAATTTGTTTATTTATCTATTTGTTGTTGTTGTCTATTTGTGTATTAATTTGTTGTTGTTGTTTTTGTTTATTTATGTATTTATTTGTTGTTGTCTTTGTTTAGTATGTATTTATTTGTTTTTGTTGTCTATTTTTATTTGTGTATTTAGTTGTTTGTGTTTCTCTTTTTATTCCTTGATCTATTTCTCTCCATTTGCAGTTTGTTGTGACTTTGTTCGTCCTTTGTCATTTCAGTCAAATTCACATTTGAATACGATCAGCAGAGAAGGAAGGAAGGAAAAAATAAAAAAGAAAGGAAGAAAGGAAGGAAGGAGGAAAGAAAGAAAAAAAGGAGGAAAGGAAGGAAGGAAGGAAGGAAGGAAGGAGGATTTTATTTTATTTGTTTCTTATTTATTTCTATTTAGCCTTTTTCAAATAATTTACATCTCCACCTCTCTATCTCTCCATGTCTCCATGTCTCCATGTCTCTGTGCCTCCACCTCTCTATCTCTCCATGTCTCCATGTCTCCATGTCTCTGTGCCTCCACCTCTCTATCTCTCCATGTCTCCATGTCTCCATGTCTCTGTGCCTCCACCTCTCTATCTCTCCATGTCTCCATGTCTCCATGTCTCTGTGCCTCCACCTCTCTATCTCTCCATGTCTCCATGTCTCCATGTCTCTGTGCCTCCACCTCTCTATCTCTCCATGTCTCCATGTCTCCATGTCTCTGTGCCTCCACCTCTCTATCTCTCCATGTCTCCATGTCTCCATGTCTCTGTGCCTCCACCTCTCTATCTCTCCATGTCTCCATGTCTCCATGTCTCTGTGCCTCCACCTCTCTATCTCTCCATGTCTCCATGTCTCCATGTCTCTGTGCCTCCACCTCTCTATCTCTCCATGTCTCCATGTCTCCATGTCTCTGTGCCTCCACCTCTCTATCTCTCCATGTCTCCATGTCTCCGACTCTCCATCTCTCCATGTCTCCATCTCTCCGTGCCTCCACCTCTCCACCTCGCCACCTCTCCATCTGGCCCTCCAGTCATGCTGATGGAGCGTGTGCTGTTGCTCTCTCTCAGGATCGGTACGTTGCTCCCTCACTTTCATTACATGTGATTCTTTTCAACAATAAAAGGACTTTTCCTCCAGTCCACCAGGGTGAGGGTGGGGTTAAGTTAAGGTTAAGTTAAGGTGAAGTTATGGTTAAGTTAAGCTTGAGGTTAAGGTTAAGGTTAAGTGAATTTTAAGTTAAGGTTGAGTGAAGGTGAAGTTAAGCTTGAGGTTAAGTTAAGGTTAAGGTTAGTTAAGGGTAAGTTAAGGTTAAGTTAAGGTGAATTCAAGGTTAAGTTAAGGTGAAGTTAAGGTGAATTTAATGTGAATTTAAGGTGAAGTTAAGGTTAAGGTAAGGTGAATTTAAGGTTAAGTTAAGGTGAAGTTAAGGTGAAGTTAAGGTGAAGTTAAGGTTAAGTTGAGGTTACGTTAAGTAAAGGTTGAGTAAAGCTTGAGGCTAAGGTTAAGGTTAAGTGAAGGTTAAGTTAAGCTTGAGGTTAAGTTAAGGTTAAGGTTAGTTCAGGTTAAGTTAAGGTTAAGTTCAGGTGAATTTAAGGTTAAGTTAAGGTGAAGTTAAGGTGAAGTTAAGGTCAAGGTAAGATGAATTTATGGTTAAGTTAAGGTGAAGTTAAGGTTAAGTTAAGGTGAAGATAAGGTTAAGTTGAGGTTACGTTAAGTTAAGGTTAAGGTTAAGCTTGAGGTTAAGGTTAAGGTTAAGTGAAGGTTAAGTGAAGGTTAAGTTAAGATTAAGTTAAGGTTAATTTACAGTAAGTTATTTTAAGGTTAGGTGAAGTTAAGTTAAGGTTAAGTAAAGGTGAAGTCAAGGTTAAATTAAGGTTAAGTTAAGGTTAGGTTAAGATTAAGTTAAGGTTAATATCAGGTTAAGCTTGAGGTTAAGGTTAAGGTTAAGTGAAGGTTAAGTGAAGGTTAAGTTAAGATTAAGTTAAGGTTAATTTACAGTAAGTTATGTTAAGGTTAGGTTAAGATTAAGTTAAGGTTAATATCAGGTTAAGCTTGAGGTTAAGCTATAGTTAAGGTTAGGTGAAGTTAAGGTTAAGGTTAAGGTTAAGGTTAAGTTAAGGTTAAGTTTAAGTTAAGGTTAAGTTAAAGTGAAGGTTAAGTTAGGGGTTAGTTTAAGTTAAGGTAAAGTTAAAGTTAAGGTTAAGTTAAGGTTAAGTTTAAGTTAAGGTTAAGTTAAGGATAAGGTTAAGTTAGGGGTTAGTTTAAGTTAAGGTTAAGTTTAAGTTAAGGTTAAGTTAAGGATAAGGTTAAGTTAGGGGTTGTTTGTGGCCCCTACGGGGACCAACACTAACCTGCTGACCTTGTCACCAGTTCAAACCCCTGACCTCCGACCTCTGACCCCTGACCTCCCACCAGGCGTGGCCGCCGCCATCATCAGACTAACGGGCGGCGGGGCTGATGGAGGCTGCCGCGGGCGGGTGGAGGTGTTCCACGACGGGAGGTGGGGGACGGTGTGCGACGACTGGTTCGGGATGGCGGACGGCCAGGTGGTGTGCCGCCAGCTGGGCTGCGGCACGGCGCTGTCCGTCTTCTCCCACCGCGCCCACTACCAGGGAACCATCTGGATGGACCGGCTGGCCTGCAGGGGCCACGAGGAGGCCCTCCACCTCTGTCCCCACAGGGGCTTTGGCATCCATGGCTGCGGACCCAACGAGAACGCAGGGGTGGTCTGCAGCGGTGAGGACACCCACACACACACACACACATATACCACAACAACACACTACAACACACACATACCACAACAACACACTACAACACACACGTACCACAACAACATACACACAAGCACGCACAAAACACAACAACATACACACACATACACACACCGCAACAACACACACACACACACATATACCACAACAACACACTACAACACACACATACCACAACAACATACACACAAGCACGCACAAAACACAACAACATACACACACACACACCGCAACAACACACACACACAACACAACAACGCACACACACACACACACCACAATAACACATACACACACACACACACACACACACACACACACACACCACAACAACAACACACACACACACACACGCCACAACAACACACACACCACAACAACAACAACACACACGCACACAACACACACACACACACCACAGCAACAACACACACACACCACAACAACACACACACGCACACAACACAACAACACACACACGCACACAACACAACAACACACACACACAACACAACAACACACACACACAACACAACAACACACACACACATCACAACAACACACACACACACACACACACAGACACCAGAACAACAACAACAACAACACACACACACAGGAAAGATTTGTGCTGGTCTCTGCAGCCAACAGGTGGTGCTTCAGCTGTGGGTGGAGTTACCCCTGGAGACGTGTGACAGGGCAGCCAATGTGAACGGCTGCTTTCAGGACGTGTCTTGCGAAACAGAGACATCACAACAAACTGACTGTTTGTTTTGAAGTTTACAATCTGATCACACCTCTTTACGGCTGTGTGTGTGTGTGTGTGTGTGTGTGTGTGTGTGTGTGTGTGTGTCGTGCATCGTCGTCTCCAGGCGTAAGAAGGAAGACGGTGCTGCGTGTGCATGTGACCTCTGACCTTTCACCCCAGCGGGTGGAGTCTCACCTCAACAGCCTCCTGCAGCAGGTCGAACAACTTTATGTGATGTCATTAGAATTTTTGATGATGATGATGATGATGATGATGATGATGCCTCTTTGCATTCTTTTTTCCATTCAATTTCAAGTTTAATCAAAAGTACCATACAATTTATATATATATATATTAAAAAAAAAATATATATATATATATATATATATATTAAAAAAAATATATATACAGTGGTGCAGTGCATTGCACTGCTGCCTCACAGCAAGAAGGTCCTGGGTTAGATTCCCGCCTGGGGCGCTGTTGGCACCGTGCTCTGGTGGGTTATCTCCCAAATAGGACCCTTTCTGGGTGGAGTTTGCATGTTCTCCCCGTGCTCACCTGGGGTTTCCTCCTCCTAACGTCAGTAAGGACCCCCACCCAAAACATGCACCCATCATGGTGTGACCAGCGATGGACACTTATCACCTGGTCCCCGGGCGACGACCAACGCTGCCCCCGGCTCCTGGCTGCCCCCCCACGGAGGAAGCACAAGCCAGGACGGTTCAATGCAGAGGAAGCATTTCACCAGCACCACCCAAAGCGTGTGTGTGTGTGTGATGATTAAAGATTCTTCTTATTCTGCTCTATATATATATATATATATATATGTATACATTCAGTATGTATTCAGTATATACATATTGATTTCCATTTGTTAGGTATCGATTTCATGGAAACGGCTCCAGGCAGGTCGTCGGTGTCAAACAGGAAGAACCTGTTTCCTCAACCGTCTTTCCTCCGTCCAGGTGAGAACATTCCAGGAACATTGTGTTCAGATATTTCTGTGATGGCCTGGCTCCTCAGGTGGAGCAGCAGCTGACGGAGCAGTGGAGGGTGGAGGAACTTGAAGCGGGGGAACGGAGGGCCCGGTGGACAAGACAACATGACGGAGCGATTCTCCACCGGGATGCAGAGCGGAGAAGAGGCGGAGCTACGAGCGCACAGCTCTGCTGACGTCCGCCACTCAGTGTCTGACCTTTGAACCTTCAGTGCTTTATGATGTCATGACGTTGATGTTGAATGTGACCTCATTAAAAGAAATCCTTCAGCCTCATTTGTTCAATCAATGAAAAACACAGAGAGAGATCCAAGAGCCAATCAGCACGAAGCACAGCCAGGCAGAAGAAGCCCACCCTGCACCACCCTGCCTACGCCCCGCACCAACCTGCCTAGGCCCCGCACCAACCTGCCTACACCCCGCACCACCCTGCCTATTTATATATACGCCCCGCACCAACCTGCCTACGCCCCGCACCAACCTGCCTACGCCCCGCACCAACCTGCCTACGCCCCGCATCACCCTGCCTACGTCCCGCACCAACCTGCACCACCCTGCCTACGCCCAGCACCAACCTGCCTACGCCCCCCACCAACCTGCATACGCCCCGCACCACCCTGCCTACGCCCCGCACCAACCTGCCTACACACCGCACCAACCTGCCTACGCCCCCCACCAACCTGCATACGCCCCGCACCACCCTGCCTACGCCCAGCACCAACCTGCCTACGCCCACACCAACCTGCCTACGCCCCCCACCAACCTGCCTACGCCCCGCACCACCCTGCCTACGCCCCGCACCAACCTGCCTACGCCCCCCGCCAACCTGCCTATGCCCCGCACCACCCTGCCTACACCCCCCACCACCCTGCCTACACCCCCCACCAACCTGCCTACGCCCCGTGTATATCACATCACATGACATGCTAGGTAACAGTTTATGTAACAGTTACATTATGTAAGAACACACATGGCTCCTGGAGGCGGAGCCTGCTTCATCAAAAACACAAGGTAGGAAGATGATTCACACACTGTTCCAGACACTACGTCACATTACATCTCACAGGTAAGGGGGAATTCTTGTTTTATGACTATGATTATTGTTATTATTTATTATTCATATTTTATTACTATTGTCATAATAATAATAATAATAATAATAATAATAATAATAATTATTATTATTATTATTATTATTATATTACTATTATTATATTCTTGTTATTATTACTATTATTATATTATTATTATTATTATGATTATTATTATTATTATTATTACTGTTATTATTATATTACTATTATTATTATATTATATTATTATTATTACATATTGCATATTATTATTATTATTAATAATAATAATATTATGATTATGATGATGATTATATGTTTCCTATTACTATACTTGACGTACTGTGCTGCATAATAAGAGTTGCAGCGCACACACAGTGTTGTACTTTGTGCTGCTGTAACAGCTGAGCACAGACTCGATGAAAAAGATTTATCTACAGGAGGGAATTGAAAAATGTCCAGCAAACCTTCAATGAGGGGATTTTGGAAAAGAATAATAATAATAATAATAATAATAATAATAATAATAATAATAATGTGGCACGCCACCGTGCCACATTATTTTTATTATTAGTATTAGTAGTACATTATATTATTATATTATTATTATTATTATTATTATTACTATTATTATTATTATTATTATTATTATTATTATTATTATTATTATTATTATTATTATTATTATCAGAGAGCATGGCATCAACCCTGTCGGAGGAGCAGTTCCAGTGCTGCATCTGCAGGGACATCTTCTCCAGCCCGGTGTCCATCCCCTGCGGACACAACTTCTGCCTGTTATGCATCAAGAAGTACTGGCGGTACAGCAACGGGCCCCGGTGCCCGCTGTGCAAGGAGGCCTTTCCGAGCCGCCCGGCGCTCAGGATCAACAAGGCCCTGTCTGACATCACCGAGCACTTCAAGAGGTTCCTCCATTTTCTATATGAATTCAGCACTAATTTGATATCAATACAACTTTTTACAAGATTTTGTGAGCTAGCTTACCTACTAGAGCGGTGGTTCTCAAGTGGGTAATATAGTACCCCATAGTACCCCATGGTACACCATAGTACCCAGTCGTACCCCAAGGTACACTGTAGTACCCCCATAGTCCCCCATAGTCCCCCACAGTACCTTATGGTCCCCCACAGTCCCCCATAGCCACCCACACTACCCCGTAGTATCACATAGTCCGCCATAGTACACCATAGTCCCCCACAGTACCCCATACTACATACAGTACGTCATGTCGCTAGTTTGTTCAGTGATTTCAGAAACTAATGTTTGTAGGCAAACATTGGGGGTACATTGGGTGGGGGTAGGAGGCCCGGTTGGGTGGGGGTACTGTTATTATGGTAAAATAACACACCAAGAAAGGTTGAGAACCTCTGGTCTAGAGGATCCATCGTTAGGTTCCATTGAATTGATTGATTGAACTGAACCAGGTCTCTGAAGGAGAAGGACCAAGATGTAGCTTCCCCCGTCGAGCCCGATCGCATTCCCTGCGGCGTCTGCCTCGGCGACGAGCCGCCGACGGCCGTCAAGTCGTGCCTGGTGTGCCGGCTGTCCTACTGCCAGGTCCACCTGGTGTCCCACCAGAGAGACGAGGTCCTGCAGCAACACCAGCTCACCGACCCGGCAACCTTCGCCGGCCGAGGCCGCTGCCAAAAACACGACAAGCCACTGAGGATGTTCTGCCAACAAGAGCAGGTCCCGGTGTGCGGCGCCTGCATTAAGACGGACCACGAGGACCACCACGCCGTGTCCCTGGAGAAGGAGACCCGCCACATCAAGGTCATAGAGCTTTTCTTTTTATAGGGGATCTACTTCCCCTGGACTGATCTGATCTGAAATGAACTGCAACTGCAACTTCAATGGAGAAATTATTGTTTTGTCCAATTTGAGCGTTTGACTCGTTTACTTCGCAGTCATTTATGGCGTTAGCAAGGTGGGGTTGCGCCACCGTGTCATTACCTCAATACCAGCGACGACGGTCGGCGGGCCCCAACATTCCTGAGTATCTGTTCAGCCGGTCCCAGTGAAATTCCTGAACAAAGTTCCCTTTTCTTCAGACTGAACTGAGGAAGACGGAGACAAAGCTCCAACAGATGATTCAGACCAGACGGAGGAAGGTGGAGGAGATCAAGCGGGCGCTGCAGCTCAGCACAGTGAGTTTTGTGTTGGAGACACACAGAAGACTAAGACATAATCACATCACAGCTTCAAGTGCCATTTCAAACATTTCAAACAAAGCCCGCCGGGTGCAGCTCTTTGGGATTGTCGCGCCTCTTTCTATGAAGGTAAAAGCTGTGGAGGGTGTTGAGCATTTAGGGAGAGCGACTGGTTGTCCAGTGCATCTCCATGGAAGTGATCCAACCATGGAACATGTTGAGATGGGATCCTTAAAGATGTGAACGGACGTGCTTCTGTGCCGACCGTCCCCAGACCAGCAGCGAGTGCGAGACCACCGTCGGCGTGGAGGTCTTCACCCATGTGATGCAGTACCTGGCCAGAGGCCAAGCGGCGCTGGTGGACGAGCTGGGGGAGAAGCAGCGGGCGGAGGAGAGGAGGGCGGAGGAGCTGATCTGCGAGGTGGAGCGGGAGATCACGGATATCCAGAGAAGAAGCGCTGAGCTGGAGGAGCTGGCGCACATGGAGGATCACCTCCACCTTTTGCAGGTAAGAGTACCTCACGTAGAGGATGTTGGAACCGTTTGGATTGTTCAGTAGCTACAGCACTAGAGTAATGGAGGACCACCTTCGCCTTCAGCAGATGAATAGAGGTTAGGGAGGACTACCTCCACCGTCAGCAGATGAATAGAGGTTAGGGAGGACCACCTCCACCTTCAGCAGATGAATAGAGGTTAGGGAGGACCACCTCCACCTTCAGCAGATGACTGGAGGTGATCTCGGTGTAGGAATCAGCCACCAGTTGTTTGATTCTCTGTGATCACGTTCTGTAAACAATTCTTTCTTCTTCTTCTTCTTCTTTGGGCTCATTTACAATATCGCACATGGATGGATGTTGTTTTACAAATGTACTATCCACCCATTTACCATCCACCCTCCATCATCCAACAAGACATGGAGAAGTGGCACTAAATGAAGGCATTCTTTACTTGGTGCCGAACCAGTCGCGTCCTCTGTTGTTTTGGCTTCTGACCTGAACGTTGCACATTGGAATCGAACCATCAACCCGAGAGAACAAGCTCCACCTTGTTGATGTGCTGTTTCACACTCACCTTAAGATCTGGCACAGCATCAAAAGGAGGAAGGAAGGAGGAATCTACGTCCCTGAAACATTCAGTTCAATCCTATGAATCGCTGCCGAACTTTCACAAAGCCACGCCTCCTCCTCCACCCAACGGACCAATCAGAGCTGAGAAGGCCTTGAATGTTCCTGTTACACAGGCATGTCTGCAGGTAGCACGCCAGCCGACGCCCACGTGCCCATGTGATGGGACACAATGTCCCTGTTGTATTGTTTTGCGGTGTGTGGCAACTTGTCGGGTGGAGGAAGAAGAACAACAAACAACTCAGTACAAGTACAAGTGACTCATCACCTGCTGCACATATTAAAGATTGAGAAACAATGTGAAAACAAAGGTGTCTCCGTTTGTCCTAGGTATGACGAAAGGAATTTCTTTCACATCTTTCAACAAAATCAAAGCGCAATACAAACAGTTAATGTGGTTGAAACAGCGGCCGAGCTTTTACTCTGAAACTTCATCTTTTACAAAATGGATCCTTCAGGTTTCACATTCTGCTCTGATCCCGGCGTGAAAGGGTTAAAGGCTGCTTCAGTTACATCCATCCAGTCGGTCATCCTGCTACCTCCACCTCCCCCTTCTACCTCCACCACCCCCCCTGCTACTTCCACCTCCCCCTGCTACCTCCAACTCCCCCTGCTACCTTCAGCTCCCCCTGCTACCTCCACCACCCCCCCTGCTACCTCCACCTCCCCCTGCTACGTCCACCTCTCTTCATCTCTGACATTTGAAAGCTCTCCTCTCTCCATTTGCAGAGCTTCACCTCCCTGCAGATCCCTCCGTCCTACACCAACTGGGCAGAGGTGCGCCTGGACCCCAGCCTGTCAGTGGGCACGGCCAGGAGAGCGGTGATGAAGTTGGAGGACATGGTGAAGGAGCTGGGCCGGAAGATGACCGTCCATGGTAAGAACTAGGAAAACACAGCATGACAACATCCAATCAAATGAGACGAATAGTTTCAAATATTCTGTTGAATCGTAAAGATATGAAAAATATTTAAGCATTCAAACAATAAATTGACCAAAACCCTGTTTGTTCCTGCAGAGCTGGACACCATCATGCAGTACGAAGGTACGTGGTTTCATGTGTTTACTCTACATGTGTGTAGGAATGAAGAAAAGATGGAGGATGTGGAATGTAATATGTACCTCCCCCAACTCTCTCTCCAGAGGATGTGGTTCTGGATCCTTCCACCGCTGCAACGTGGCTCCTTCTGTCCCCAGATGGAAAACAGGTAAGACACTCCAGTCCAGTCCAGTCCAGTCCATTCCTGTCCAGTCTAGTTTAGTCCAGTCCAGTCTAGTCCAGTCCAGTCCATCGATTCCAGTCTAGTCCAGTCCAGTCCAGTCCAGTCCCGTCTAGTGCAGTCCAGTCCAGTCAATTTGACTGGACTGCACTTGTGTAGGATTAGTGTGTAGGGTTTAGGGGTTAGGGTGTTGGATTAGGGTGTAGTGTTAGGATGTAGGGAGTAGGGTTAGGATGTAGGGTGTAGGGTTAGGATGTAGGAAGTAGGATTAGGGTGTAGGTTTAGGGTGTAGAGTTAGGATGTAGGGTGTAGAGTTAGGATGTAGGGTGTAGGGTTAGGATGTAGGGTGTAGGGTTAGGAGGTAGGGTTAGGATGTAGGGTGTAGAGTTAGGGCTTAGGGTGTAGGGCTAGGATGTAGGAAGTAGGATTAGGGTGTAGGGTTAGGGCTTAGGGTGTAGGGTTAGGGCTTAGGGTGTAGGGTTAAGGTTAGGTGGGATAAGGAAAGCAGGAAGCAGTGAAGAGTTGGGGTTAGGGTTTAACGTGGTAGCAGTAAACATTGGATTCTAACTATGCTAATTGCCCTGATCTCCAGGTGAGCCTGGGGTCCCATAAGAACCCCGCCCTGCCGCCCGCGGACCCCCAGAGGTTTGATCCCTGCGTCTGCGTCCTGGGGAAGCAGTGCTTCACCTTCGGAAAACACTACTGGGTAGTGAAGGTAGGTTTAACAACACCTCCACCTGGTGGAACTACACCTCCACATAGAGATACTACACCCCCAAGGAGGAACTACATCTCCACATAGAGATACTATAACCGCAAGGAGGAACTACACCTCCACATAGAGATACTACACCCGCAAGGAGGAACTACACCTCCACATAGAGATACTACACCCCCAAGGAGGAAGTACACCTCCACATAGACATACTACACCCCCATGGAGGAACTACACCTCCACAGAGAGATACCACACCCCCAAGGAGGAACTACTCCTCCACAGAGAGATACAACACCCCCAAGGAGGAACTACACCTCCACATAGACATACTACACCCCCATGGAGGAACTACACCTCCACAGAGAGATACCACACCCCCAAGGAGGAACTACTCCTCCACAGAGAGATACAACACCCCCAAGGAGGAACTACACCTCCACATAGACATACTACACCCCCATGGAGGAACTACACCTCCACATAGAGATACAACACCCCCAAGGAGGTACTACACCTCCACATAGAGATACTACACCCCCATGGAGGAACTACACCTCCACATAGAGATACTACACCCCCAAGGAGCAACTACACCTCCACATAGAGATACTACACCCCAAGGAGGAACTACACCTCCACAGAGAGATACTACACCCCGATGAGGAACTACACCTCCACATAGAGATACTACACCCCAAGGAGGAACTACACCTCCACAGAGAGATACTACACCCCAATGAGGAACTACACATCAAAACATTTCTTCTCTTCCTTCATCGCAGGTCGGGGAGAAGACCTTCTGGGATGTGGGCGTGGCCCGGGCGTCGGTCCAAAGGAAGGGCAGCATCCGGGTGGAGCCCGATGCTGGCTTCTGGGCGGTGTGCCGCAGAAAGGGCGACGGGCTGAGTGCCTGTGTCGGCCCCACGGTGGCGCTGCACCTGGCGGCCACGCCCCGCCGGGTGGGCGTGTTCGTAGACTGCGAAAGGGGCGTTGTCTCTTTCTACGACGCCGACGCCCACTTGCACATCTACACCTTCAGCGACTGCAGCTTCTCCGAGCCGCTGCTGCCCTACTTCAACCCCTGCCTGGGCGACGGAGGAAGGAACCACGCCCCGCTGGTCATCTGTCCCGCCTGCAAGGGGGCGGAGGCCAGAGGACTGGGCCAACAGGTTGCCACGGCGACGATGATGCGATCCGAACACCCAAGCAGCCATGCAGCGGCGCGCATGGTGGCCATACAGTGTTAGAGCAGAAATTATATACACCATAGAGAATATGATGCAAATATGTATGAACGTATGTATATGTATGTGACAAATACTCTCTTGAGCTTGAACTTGATGATGAATACATGAACATTGTGAATATGATGATGAATACATGAACATTGTGAATATGTTTTGGGGCAAACTTTGAAAGTGTAAGTACATTTTTCTTCTCTTTTAACAGCTGTGTACACATGTTATTTTCATGAAGATTTTCTGAAAATAAAAAGTCCACAACAACGACCAAGTTGATAAAGCAATAAAATATGTAAATATGAGGAAGCAGTAAAATATGCAATCACTTTGAATGAAACGTGTTTGAACAGTTTTACATTCATATGAAGTACAAATTGAGGGTTTATGCAATTCACATCCAAGTACAATTTTTACAAATATTTTGATGATATTTTTATGTCATTGTAATAAATGGGTTAGGGTTATATTTTTATATTTTTCTATTTTTGTTTTTCTGTTTTTCTATTTTTCTAAATAAAAATGACATTTTCTCTCCTCTTGTGTCGTCGTCGTTTGAAAGGATGTGAAAAATGTCAAATATTTATACTTGTATAAAAACCAGGGTTAAAAATATACTTTTTACAGTAAAATCACATTCCAGGATCTTTCAGAGGATGAACATGGAGAACATGGAGAACATGAAGAACGTGGAGAACATGGAGAACATGGAGAACTTGGAGAACACGAAGAACATGAAGACCATGAAGATCATGAAGAACATGAAGAACATGGTGTCATGATCTCCGCCTTCATCTACCTTCCCCTCCCTCTCCTTACCTGTCCCATTAGCCCAACTCCATTCACCTGTGCACACAGCTGTTCCCGATCAGCAATCTAACCACTATATAAGCCTCTCTCACCAGTCACCCATTGCCAGAGTGCTCCTCCTGCTAACATGCTGTAGTGTCCTTGAGCAAGACACTTAACCCCTAATTGCTCCTGATGGCTGCGTCCGTCGGTGTTTGAACAATTGTAAGTCGCTTTGGATAAAAGCGTCTGATCAATGACTAAATGTAAATGTAAACACCAGGAGGCTGTCCTAGCCTCCACCTCAGCGGACGTCCGGCTAGCCCAGGTTGACGCGTTCCTGATGGGATTAGCAGAGTATGTGAAGGATGAGCTAGTTTCCCACCTCTCTCGATGGCATCGTTGAGCTTGCTTCCCGTATCGACCGATGCATCCAGGCCCGGCAGCGAGAGAGGCGTCAGAGGCAAGTGGAGCGCCGCCCAGCAACCCAGGTTCCTCCGGGCCGCCAGCTCTTCCGGCCCGTCAACCCACGAGTGAGGCCTCTCCCATGCAGGTTGGCCGGGCCAGCCTCACCCCAGAGGAGAAGGAGAGATGCTGGGTGGGGAACCTTTGTCTCTACTGCGGTCTAGCGGCATCTCCGGGTGTCCGGTAAAAGGGGCGGGCTTGCTAGCGAGGGAGGAGGTCCTGGTGAGCCACACCTCCAAACCCTCCTCCAACCAGCAGCAGCAGCGAGCCTGGCACAGGCTCGCGCTTCATTGACGGGGGTCCTGCCTTTTCTGTCCGCCGTCTCCTACGTTCCCGCTGGCATCGGAGAGGCCTGCAGTACCTAGTGGATTGGGAGGGTTACAGTCTGGAGGAGAGGTCCTGGGTCCCTGCGAGGCACATTCTGGACCACACCCTCATCAGGAGGTTCCATCAGCGCCATCCTGACCAGCCCTCCAGACCAGCCCTCCAGACCGGGTCAACCCTCCCGACCGCAGACCCCACCACCTCTCTTGTCTGTGCCCTCCAGCGATGATTCAGAGGCCGACAATGTCGACCCTGGGGGTCCCTCCTCTGATGAGGAAGACGTGGCCCATTTAGCGGAGGACGAGGAGATGGACGGGGTCTCCGATGAGTACTACAAATATCCCTGCCTGTCTTTGTGCTGCAATTTGGTCCTAACCAACCCCTTACACATGGAGAAAATGGAGAACATGGAGAACACGAAGAACGTGGAGAACACGAAGAACATGAAGAACATGAAGACCATGAAGATCATGGAGCGCATGGAGAACATGGAGAACATGAAGAACTTGGAGAACACGAAGAACATGAAGACCCTGAAGATCATGGAGAACATAGAGGACATAAAGAACATGGAGGACATGAAGAACATGGAGAACATGAAGAACTTGGAGAACACAAAGACCATGAAGATCATGGAGAGCATGAACAACATGAAGAACATGGAGAACATATAGGACATGGGGAGACAGAGGAACTAGGACCAGCAGAACTAGAAGCAGCAGAACCAGAACAGACAGAACTAGGAGCAGCAGAACCATGACCAGCAGAAAAACAACCAGCAGAACCATGACGAGGAGAACTAGGAGCAGCAGAATCAGGACCAGGAGAACCAGAACAGGCAGCACTCAAAACAGCAGAAGCATGACCAGCAGAACTAGGACCATCATCACCAGGACCAGCAGAACCAGCTGGACTAGAACCAGCAGAACCAGGACCAGGAGAACCTGGATCAGCAGAGCTAGGACCAGCAGAACCAGCAGAACCAGTACCACCCTGTGTGTTGTTCTGTTGGTTGTATTGTGCACAAAGGCATCAAACTGGATCCTGGAGACCGTGATACACAGTAATAAATAAAGTCAACATGTGAACCTTGTCAAAATAATAATAATATTAATAATAATAATTATAATTATTAATATAATAATAATTATTATTATTATTATTGTTATTATTTGTTTTAAAATTATTATAAATGAATAGATAAATAAAAATGAGCAGAGTCAGACTATTTATTGAATAAGTCATGAGATGACATAGAACACTCCATACAAACACTGACTTGAAGACCTTAAAATATGATTCATATCAAATATGATTTGGGCCGACACTAGGAGGCGCTGTCAGGTGGCGTCTCCTCCCGGGACCTTGGGTGGAGATGGTCATGGTGTTGTGGTCCCCGATCTGGACCCCTGTCACCCCGCTCAGGTGGAGCTGTGGCGGGGTGGAGAACAGGTGCTGGAGGGAGTTATCCAGAAAGAGAAATATTAATATGGAGAGTTATTACTAGGGAGAAATATTAATATAGAGAATTATTAAAATAGAGAGTCATTAATAGAGAGATTTATTCCTATAGAGTTATTACTATAGAGAGTTATTACTATAGAGTATTTACTATAGAGAGTTATTCATATAGAGTTATTACTATAGAGAGTTATTACTACAGAGTTATTACTATAGAGTTATTACTGTAGAGAGTTATTACTACAGAGTTATTACTATAGAGTTATTACTATAGAGAGTTATTACTATAGAGAGTTATTACTATGGAGTTCTTACTATAGAGAGTTATTCATATAGAATTATAACTATAGAGAGTTAATACTATAGAGTTATTACTATAGAGAGTTATTCATATAGAGTTATTACTATAGAGTTATTACTATAGAGAGTTATTACCATAGAGAGTTATTGCTATAGAGAGTTATTAATATCGTGTTATAACAATAGAGAGTTACTCATATAGAGTTATTACTATAGAGAGTTATTACTATAGAGTTATAACTATAGAGAGTTATTGCTCTAGAGAGTTATTACTATTACTACTATAGAGAGTTATTCATATAGAGTTCTTACTATAGAGTTATAACTATAGAGAGTTATTCATATAGAGTTATTACTATATAGTATTACTATAGAGAGTTATTCATATAGAGTTATTACCATAACGTAATTACTATAGAGTTATTACTATAGAGTTATTACTATAGAGAGTTATTCATATAGAGTTATTTCTATAGAGTTATTACTATAGAGAGTTATTCATATAGAGTTATTACTATTGAGTTATTACTATAGAGTCATTCATATAGAGTTATTACTATAGCGTTATAACTATAGAGAGTTATTACTATAGAGTTATTACTATAGAGAGTTATTACTATAGAGAGTTATTCATATAGAATTATTACTATAGAGAGTTATTACTATAGAGTTATAACTATAGAGAGTTATTGCTCTAGAGAGTTATTACTATAGTGTTATAACTATAGAGAGTTACTCATATAGAGTTATTACTATAGAGAGTTATTACTATAGAGTTATTGCTATAGAGAGTTATTCATATAGAGTTCTTACTATAGAGTTATAACTATATAGAGTTATTCATATAGAGTTATTACTTTATAGTATTACTATAGAGAGTTATTCATATAGAGTTATTACCATATAGTAATTACTATAGAGTTCTTTCTATAGAGTTATTACTATAGAGAGTTATTCATATAGAGTTATTTCTATAGAGTTATTACTATAGAGAGTTATTCATATAGAGTTATTACTATAGAGAGTTATTACTATAGAGAGTTATTGCTATAGAGAGTTATTACTATAGTGTTATAACAATAGAGAGTTACTCATATAGAGTTATTACTATAGAGAGTTATTACTATAGAGTTATTACTATAGAGAGTTATTCATATAGAGTTCTTACTATAGAGTTATAACCATAGAGAGTTATTCATATAGAGTTATTACTATATAGTATTACTATAGAGAGTTATTCATATAGAGTTATTACCATAACATAATTACTATAGAGTTATTACTATAGAGTTATTACAATAGGGAGTTATTCATATAGTGTTATTTCTATAGAGTTATTACTATAGAGAGTTATTCATATAGAGTTATTACTATTGAGTTATTGCTATAGAGTTATTCATATAGAGTTATTACTATAGCGTTATAACTATAGAGAGTTATTACTATAGAGTTATTACTATAGAGAGTTATTACTATAGAGAGTTATTACTATGGAGTTATTACTATAGAGAGTTATTCATATGGAATTATTACTATAGAGAGTTATTACTATAGAGTTATAACTATAGAGAGTTATTGCTCTAGAGAGTAATTACTATAGTGTTTTAACTATAGAGAGTTACTCATATAGAGTTATTACTATAGAGAGTTATTCATATAGAGTTCTTACTATAGAGTTATAACTATAGAGAGTTATTCATACAGAGTTATTACTATATAGTTTTACTATAGAGAGTTATTCATATAGAGTTATTACCATATAGTAATTACTATAGAGTTCTTACTATAGAGTTCTTACTATAGAGAGTTATTCATATAGAGTTATTTCTATAGAGTTATTACTATAGAGAGTTATTCATATAGAGTTATTACTATAGAGAGTTATTACTATAGAGTTATTACTATTGAGTTATTACTATAGAGTTATTACTATAGAGTTATTCATATAGAGTTATTACTATAGAGTTATTACTATAGAGTTATTCATATAGAGTTATTACTATAGAGTTATTACTATAGCGTTATAACTATAGAGAGTTATTACTATAGAGTTATTACTATAGCGTTATAACTATAGAGAGTTATTACTATAGAGTTATTACTATAGAGAGTTATTACTAGGGAGTTATTACTATAGAGAGTTATTCATATAGAATAATTACTATAGAGAGTTATTACTATAGAGAGTTATTCATATATAGTTATTACTATAGAGATATTCATGTAAAGACGTATTCATAGAGAGAATTATTAATTTAGAGAATTATTACTATAGAGTACTTCCTATAGAGAAATGTCAATATATATAATATTATATATTATAATATATATATAATATTATAATTATATATAATATATAAATAGAGAGTTATTTATATAGAGGTATGAAGTAAATCATATAGAGAGTTATTAATATAGAGTTATTTATATAGAGTTATTTATATAGAGAGTTATAGTTATGAATAAAGAGTTATTATTTGAGAGTTATAAATAAAGCGTTATTCATATAGAGTTAATATGAAGAGTTATTATTAGAGCATTATTATAGAGTTATTAAAATTGAGAGTTATTAATAGAGATGTATTAATAGCGTTATTAATTTATCAATAAAAAGTGAATATAGAGAGTAATTAATACAGAGTTATTCATATATAAAGTTATTAATATAGAGAGTTATTAATAGAGATTTATAAATAGAGAGCTATTTATATAGAGTTATTAAGTAAATAATGTAGAGAGTTATTGATATAGAGTTATTCATATTGAGTTATTGATATAGAGAGTTATTAATGGAGAGTTATCATGAAGAGGTTGGGGTTATGAGGTCTCACGGTGAGCGCTGGAGGGCGTGGCATTCTGGGTGATGCAGCATTCTCTCTCTGGTGGTCCTGCGGGGGGGCAGGGCGTGGTGGTGGAATCCATGCCCGATCGGACCCTGCTGCTTTCTGATTGGTCGAGGGACCGGGCGGGTCTGTTTGGGGGCCGGGGGGACCTGGTGGGAGGTTTAAAGTCGGCTTTACACCGAAACGGACGCCCCCTGGCGGCCAAGTGGCGCATGAGCTGAACCTTTTCCATTGAAATGAAGGAGAGGGAGATCTTCACGTTCCAAATGAGTCGCAGTGCTGACGCGTCCGGGGGTGGGAGGGGCGTGGCTTATCATTGAGGGGCGTGGCTAACGCATGCAGTTTGTCACTCTCCAGAGAAATGGATGAAAGCTCCTGGATTCGGTGTGAAGCTGTTTTTACCTGTGATCCTCCTTTTCTCCATCTGGCTGGAACAGCTGGTCACTTCCTGTAACAGACAGGAAGTGGAGACGTTTCTGTTTGTCTGGTTTGTGAAATGAGGGCAATGTGCCTGGACTTGCTCCCTTTTATGGGAATTGTGCTTTCTTTGTTTAAATATTCAAAAAATCACTTTAAATCTATATTTGGATCAATATTTAAATCATAGTCTTCATCTTGGTGTTATAATTAGAAGCAGTTACATATTTCATATCTATGATATTTAGTTCAGGAAACTGTAAACGGTCAGTGCTGGTGGATCTGTGGTCCATAAGACGTCTGGAAGCTGAGCAGGTCCTTACCTGAACTGGTGTAGGTCCCATCCGGTAGGATGTCTGCTGAGACGGTCCTCCAAGAAAGGCTAAAGAAAATGTTAAAAAAAGGTATCTATGTATGAACTGTAGGAAGGTAGCAGGAAGGTAGGTGGTATGTAGAAAGTTTGAAGGTAGTAGAGTAGTAGTTAGGTCGTAAAGTATGTAGTTAGGTAGGTAGGTAGTGGGAAGGTAGCTAGGTAGTAAGGTATGTAGGTAGGTAGGTATGTAGGTGGGTAGGTGGGCAGTAGGTGAGTAGGTTGTCAATTAGATACTGTATGTAGGAAGGTAGGTGTGTAGGTAGGAAGGTATGTGGGAAGATGGGTGTTAGGTAGGAAGGTAGTGGGGAGGTTATGTGGGATGGAGGCAGGTAGGTAGGTAGGTAGGTAGTGGGTAGCTAGGTAAATTATCGGTTATAGGTAGGTGGGTAGTAAGTAGGTAGGTAAGTAGTCGGTAGATATGTAGGTGGCTAGTCGGTAGGTTGTCAGTAATAGGTAGGTGGGTAGGTAGGTGGGTAGTAGGCTGGTATGTTGGTGGGAAGTATGTAGGTAGTTGTTAATAGGTTGGCGGGTAGGTAGGTGGGTAGTAGGTCGTTATGTAGGTCGGTAAATAGTGGGTAGATATGTAGGTGGCTAGTAGGTAGGTTGTCAGTAATAGGAAGGTGGGTAGGTAGGTGGGTAGTAGGTAGGTAGCGGTTAGGTATGTAGGAAGGTAGGTAGTAGGAAGGTAGGTAGTAGGAAGCTAGGTAGTAGGGAGGTATGTAGTAGGAAGGTAGGGAGTAGGGATTAGGGAGTATGTCGGTAGGTAGTTGGGATGTAGGTAGTCGGAAGGTAAGGAATCAGTAGGTTAGTAGTAGGAAAGTAGGGAGTAGTTACGTAGGGAATAGGAAGTTAGGGAGGTAGGGATAAGGAAGGTAGGTAGTAGGAAGGTAGGTAGTAGGGAGGTAGGGAGTAGGAAGGTAGGGAGTAGGAAGGCAGGGAGTAGGGAGGTAGGGAGTAGGAGGGTATGGAGTAGGAAGTAGGGAGGTAGGGAGTAGGAGGGTATGGAGTAGGAAGTAGGGAGTAGGGAGGTCAGTAGTAGGAATGTAGGGAGTAGGAAAGTAGGGAGTAAGGAGGTAGGGAGTAGGAGGGTATGGAGTAGGAAGTAAGGAGTAGGGAGGTAGGGAGTAGGAGGGTATGGAGTAGGAAGTAGGGAGTAGGGAGGTAGGGAGTAGGAGGGTATGGAGTAGGAAGTAGGGAATAGGGAGGTAGGGAGTAGGAGGGTATGGAGTAGGAAGTAGGGAGTAGGGAGGTAGGGAGTAGGAGGGTATGGAGTAGGAAGTAGGGAATAGGGAGGTAGGGAGTAGGAGGGTATGGAGTAGGAAGTAAGGAGTATGGAGGTAGAGATGTAGGAATGTAGGGAGTGGGGAGGTAGGGAGCAGGTGGGAGGGAGTAGGGACATAGGGAGTAGGGAGGGTATGGAGTAGAAACCAACATGGCGGCTGAAAGGTGTCTGTCTTGGTGACCTTCTCCTTGACCTTTCTCTCCTCCTTCCTCTGCTCCTGGATGGAGAGACAGGAAGTAGATTAGGTGATGGAGATGATGGATGAAATGTTATTGATCCTGATCATCAAACTCCAATAACTGATCGGTGAAGCGATGGAGAATAAGAGGAAAACAAGATGGCGGCTTCTAACCAGAACGCTGTGCGTGTGGTGGACGGCGTCGTTAATACAACGTTTGTGGAGGTGAAAGAGTCTCTCTGTCACAGCAACACACTCTGAACCAGGGAGAGGGAGAGCGAGGGGTATGAAAAGGGAACAACTGTAGGAGTAAATATGAAAAACTACATCTATAATAAAGTATATGAGTAAATATGAAAAACTACATCTATAATAAAGTATACGAGTAAATATTAATAAACACATCAAACACAAGAATTAAATGTATGAAACAGATAAATTAGAAGAATAAAGAAAAACAAATAATACATTGATGTATAATTAGTTAATGGTCTTGTACGGAACCACCCCCGGCGGACTTGAAGGCCTCCGCCTGCTGGTGAAAGTGTAGAAGGCAAACTCCACCCGAACTGGCCTCGCTTTCTGTTTGCTGTGTACCTGGAGGTCAGTCTTACCCAGGAAGGAAGGTCTTTTTCTGGGTTCGTTGTCCCAGCATCTCTTCATGAGGTCCATCAGATCCGGCAGCCCCGGGGTCTGTCCCAGGTCCATCCGGTGCAGCGTCGGCCGGTCCCCTTCTGGGATCCGCAGTCGCACCAGACTGGAAAAGGCGTCTGTGGTGAGAGACGAGCGAAGAGAAGAAGGGAGAACAAATTACCCGAAAGGGATATTTTATCCCAAAACTGCGACTGCTGACAATAGTCTTACTACTTCTGTAATGGAGTTAAAGGTCACATACTCATACTATCATTTATTTTGGTACTGCGGTCAAGGATTTGGAGTCCTCTGCAGGCGAGGACTAGCGGTGTCTCAGCGGACTGAGTTGACGAACAGAGATGTGGCAGGTCCGCTACCATGCGCCACTCAAGCGGCGTGTTCAGAGAGCTCCGGCACAGAGACACAGAAGACGGGGTTTTCGAAAACAAAATGTTTATTGTGGAGAGGGGGCTTGATAGGACAAGCCCGGAGCAGATGGACACAGGTCATGACAGGGCTCCTCTCTCCTGAGTGAGTGTGGGGATGGGGCTTTTAACCCGTTGCATGCAGCCACTCTGATCCTGCGTCCCTAATTACCTCTATTCAGGTCAGGTTTGGCTGCTCAAACCACACAATCCCCACAGCACAAGAGACTTTAAAAGCTGCTGTTTGACCTTTGACCTCTTCCTTTCTCCTGATAGTGAAGCTCCAGAACCAAGTGACTGTGCGGGAGCTGCTGGACTGTGGTCCCTGAGACAGAACACCCTTGGAAAGAGAATCCATTTTAACATGAAGGGCACATATTTAGTCTTATTGTACAACCCTTTAGTTTGGCGCAGATTAATAACTTGCATGTTTGGCATCTCAGGCCGCAGAACCTTCTCCGAATTTTCTGGAAGTGGCGATGAAATCAAACTTGATGAGCCTAAATCTGGTAGGAAACAAGCTCTCATTGATGACAATTCCAAAGCTACAGCCCAAGTTGCCTGAAAAACACTTGAATGTAGTTTTCCTTAAACAACTAAGATCTTGTTTCAAAAAGATGCAAAATGTGTCTTCGAAATCACTGAGGCAATGGAAGGTGCATTTCCCTAATGTCACAGGACCTAGGCTAGCGGATTCCCTCTGCAGCCATGCATTGAGCTAACACAGTTAGCATTATTAAATCTGATTTACAGGAAACAGACAGAGCAGCAGTGAGGGTGGAGGTGATGGAACTAAACACTCACTGGTGTACGGTGCTTTTCCCATCGCAATGGACCAAAGCAGGATTCCAAAGCTAAACAGAAAGACATTGTTAACTTTCAATAAGAGATAACATTATCTGTAAACAACCCCAGGGTGATCAGGATCATACTTTTATAACTAGTATCCCTGGTTTAAGTTGTTCTTTTCAGAATAATGGTCATTACTAACAAACAGAAATAATTGGCGTGTGCAGCTTTGGGGCATGCACCTGTAGACGTCGGACGCCTTCGTAGGTCGGTATTCCACGCTGAATGCCTCGGGGGGGAGGTAGCTGGTCGTCCCCCCGTCCTCACGCTCCTTCCCCCGCTGGGTCCCCCGGCTCACGCTGTAGTAGTACCTGGCCAAGCCAAAGTCAGTGATCTGGAGGGGGGGGAAGGGGGAGGGGTGGGGGGGTGAAGAGGAGCAGTCTCTGAGCGTCCTACAGGACCAGACTGAGCAACCTACAGAAGCAGACTGAGTGTCCTCCAGGACCAGACTGAGTGTCCTACAGAACCAGACTGAACGTCTGATAGAATCAGACTGAGCATCTTACAGAACCAGACTTTGAGTGTCCTACAGAACCAGACTGAGCATTCTACAGGACCAGACTGAGTGTTCCACAGAACCAGTCTGAGGTTTCTACAGGACCAGACTGAACATCTTACAGAACCAGACTGAGCGTCCTACAGGACCAGACTGAGTGTCCTACAGAACCAGACTGAGTGTCCTACAGAACAGGACTGAGCGCCCTACAGAACCAGTCTCTGAGCGTCCTACAGAACAAGACTGAACATCTTATAGCACTAGACTGGGCGTTCTACAGGACCAGACTGAGTGTACTACAAAACCAGACTGAGGGACCATCAGAACCAGTCTGAGCATCCTACAGAACCAGAATGAGCATCCTTCAGAACCAGAATGAGCATCCTACAGAACCAGTCTCTGAGTGCCCTACAGAACCAGAGTGAACGTCCTGTAGAATCAGACTCTGAGCCCTTGCTTCCTGGGACTAACCTTGGCATTGAGGCCGGTGTCCAGCAGCACGTTGCTGGGTTTCAGATCCAGGTGCAGCAGCGGGGGCGACAGGCTGTGCAGAAAGTTGATGCCCAGGGCGACCTGGTGCCCCAGCCGGAAGGCCAGTGGCCACGGGGGGGCACCGCCCAGATCCCTCTGGGGTCAGGAATGTGACATGACACAGTGACTTACCACCACCACCAGTACCATACCGGCCTCCCAGTGACAAAGTCCACTAGCAAGAGAGATAGACAGACAGGCAGACAGACGGAAAAACAGATGAGCAGACAGACGGACGGACAAGCGGACAGACAGAAAGACAGAAAAAAAGACAGACAGACAGACGGACAGATGGACAGACAGATAGGCAGGTAGGCAGATGGACAGAAAGACAGCAGACAGACAGATGGACAGACAGACAGGCAGTCAGGCAGACAGACAGGCATACAGACATGCAGACAGCCAGCCAGCCAGACAGACAGACAGACAGACAGATAGGGGTGTGGTCCCACCTGCAGTTGCTGAATGGAGCCTCTCTCCATGAACTCCATGACCATGCCCAGGTGGAAGGTGGGCCCAGTGGAGGGCAGGCAGCCCCTGAAGACCCCCAGTACCCGGACCACGTGGGGGCTCCCACCCCTCTGCATGAGACCGGCCTCCTGCAGTAATGACCTGCTGGACCTGGAGGTACCATCCATTAGCAACATGCTTGGTGGCTAACAATGATAATTACATTGCTCCGGAATCCTGGATTCTGATTGGTCAGCAGCTGGAGCCTGAAGTTAGTTATTTCGGAATAACGACACGTCTGTTACTAATGACCGTTGCCACGGCAACCACTTCCCTTGGTTTCACCTCTCTTCTCACTTTGCTAAAACCTTAATGCTAACACAAACTAGTGGCGCCATCTGGTGGCTATACATAGAAACTACAATAGAAGCCTCATGGCCATAAAACGAGTCCTAGTAGTTAAAAAGTAGACATACTAGTCATACAACTAGGCATACTAGTTATAAAACTCGACATATAAGTTCTTAACGAGACATACTAGTTATAAAACTAGACATACCTGTTATAAACTAGATATACTAGCTATAAAACTAGTCATACTAGTTATAAACTTGACAAACTTGTTATAAAACTTGTCATACTAGTTATAAAACTAGACATACTAGTTATAAACTAGACATACTAGTTATAAAACAAGTCATAGTAGTTATAAAACAAGACATACTAGTTATAAAACTTGACATACTAGTTATAAACTAGACATACTAGTAATACAACTAGACATACTAGTTATAAAACTAGTCATACTAGTTAACTAGACATAGTGATGATCAAATTTTTATGCCCTGCCTTATCCATTGGGTTTGTGGGGCCTACTAGTTTAGGTTCTCCATCCAATACTTAAGCATAGCTTTTGCAGTATTTGGAGTCCAATGGATTTGGTCTTGTTCTGTCCGAAAGACCCTAGCTGGCAAGAGTGATATATAGCCTGCCCGTCCTGCAATGAAGTTGTTCAGTTGAAGAAGCCCGCTCGGCACTTGTAGTCGGCTGTGGCGTCTGGTCGGCTGCAGTGGGGCAGGCTTCGATCTTGAGGGTGGGCATGGGCTTCCCGCCGGCTTGCCAGCAGGGTGGGCGGATCTGGGGGGATGT
This sequence comes from Zeus faber, assembly GCF_960531495.2. Taxonomy (NCBI): domain Eukaryota; kingdom Metazoa; phylum Chordata; class Actinopteri; order Zeiformes; family Zeidae; genus Zeus; species Zeus faber. The sequence goes on along the minus strand of NC_137209.1, from coordinate 24,599,794 downwards.
CGGCCTGTCGGTAAAGGCCCTGGCTCTGGGCCTGCAGTCAGTGCCCGGTGCCATCTGCCCAGGTCCAGCGGCTGCAGCAGCGTCTTGTGTCTGCACTTGGGGGTGGGTTGTATGTGTGCGCCTTAGGGGTGCGGGGTCTCCTTGTGCTCCCTGGGTCAGGCTAATGCCCCTCGGGGCTGGGTGTGGGGGTTGCTCCGCGGGCCTTTGGCTTCTCTGTGTCACGACCAGGGCTAGGAGAGACCCGAATGCATGACACGGGGAGACGGGAGGCAGACAAAGGATGTTTATTAGCCCACACAGTGGAGCTGGCCGGGCAGACCCGGTCACGTAGGGATGGAGCAGGGCTGGGCAGGGATGATGATGACCGGGAGGAGGGGTCCAGGATCCGGGTGGAGAGACGGGGAACCGGGCTGGATAGAGAGGGACGGACAGCCTTGGTCGACGAGCGGAGACAAGCAGGTAAGGGGAAGACGAAACAAAGAGACATAAACTAGGGACTTGAAACAAGCACTAGGAGCTAGGAACTTGGAACTAGGAATGGAGCCAGTAGCTGCACAACTCACATAAGCTAGTTGACGGTCTGGCAATGAGTGACTGGGAAGCTGGAGACTAAATACTGTGTGCAGCTGCAGATGGGGCAAGAGCGGCCTCTAGTGGCGCTGGGAGGCCGTGGGCATAGCACTCTGGGGGCCCGGGAGTCTTCTATGGCCGCGGGGCAGGGTGCTCGGGGCTTTCCTCGGGCCGTGGGGTGTCTATGCAGCTCACACACACACACACACACACGCACACACACACACGCACACACACACACACACACACACACACACACACACACACACACACATACACACACACACACACACACACACACACACGCACACACACACACACACACGGCCATGTGACCAATTGCTGTTCCAGTTTTCCTGGACTTAATTAACTCTGTTTTGTTGATACATGTTCTATGTTTGTTTTTCCATGTTCATGTTGTTTGTTATCTATGTTTATGTTTCTCCATGTACATGTTGTTTGTTTGTTGCTATGTTTATGTTTTTCCATTTAAATGTTGTTGTTTGTTGCTATGTTTATGTTTTTCCATGTAAATGTTCTTTAGTTCTGTTTGTTTTTCCATGTACCTGTTATTTGTTTCAATGTTTATGTTTTTCCGTGTACATGTTGTTTGTTTAGTAATGTGTAGTAATGTACAGTTTTTGTGTAGTAATGATGATCAGTTGTTTAAAAACCAAAAAATGGTAACATACTTCTCCAGAGAGGGGGCTGGTGGTGGTTGTGTATAATAAGCTGTGCTCTGCCCGTCCAACAGGTCGTCACAGGACAGAGTTATTGCAGCAGTTGTTGATAATTACAGAATTAATAAGGAGTTTCATTGCAGGTTGAGAATTTAAACTCCACTTGCAGACTAACTCTGTCCTAGATGCAATACCATACAAATACTCTGTGTTGTGCAGCATGCTGACAGCACAGGATTAAAAAAGTAAATGAATAAACAAAATGAAAAATGAAAAAGATGAAGTTTTTGCTGTACCGCATGGTCTAACTCCTTCGAATAGTTAATTTGGGGGATCCAGATTTAGACGGACGGAAATTTGTCCTTTGCTATATTTATGGCTCGCTGGACCTGCTAAATAGCAGTTGGTCAAATGTTTTGTTCTAGTTTTTTTAGTCCAAATGCCAGTACAACCTTTTTGACTGCTTAGTTAAGGGATGCCTTTTGAAGAATGGCCTCAGCGTGTCTAAAATTGGCACCGGGGTAAGCATCAATTTGCAAATCCCTGGGGGGGGGGGGGGGGGGGGCATTGTCTACCAGGGTCGCAGAGAGGAGTTCCAGGATCAGCCAAAGGTGGGAAGTCCTCTTTCCTGAGTGAAACCTCATTTTGGGGAATTGCTCCGGGAGAGGTCTGAGTTGAAATTTCAATGAATCGGGTGGAGATATAATCTTCAACACCCCAGTCTGGTGAGAGTTCGAGTACAGAGACGATCAAGGTCTCTATATATTCCAGGGCGTTTTTGTTGAGTCTCTGTCCCATATTTGGGGTTGCCCTCTCAACTCTGGACGCTAGTCCCCATTATTCAGGGACGCAAATTCTTCAAAGGTCTGATCTATGCCACTCTGGTAGTGGTCCGTCAAAATCAGCTGGGTAGTGTATGCCCGATTCTTGGCGTTGCCCTCCAGTAAGGTTACTGTGTCTGGAGTGGCGATCACATGTTTGATGATGTCTTACAAATTTTCAACCATTCGTTTTAGTGTTGAGGGTTGACTGTCTTGGTTTTGTTTGGGTGACACGTGGAGACGACTTTGTAGATTGTTCTCACTGTTTTCATGAAGTAGGGATCTGGTGGAGAATTGTCTGTTTCAGGTCGAGATCTGGCTGGGCCTTGGCCCCGACCAGGCCGGCTGGCCACATAGGTAGGCCGAGATCCTGTGGCAGTGCATGCAGCATATTGTGCCTGTCCATATCCATTATTTCAGAGGCTAGATTGGTGGTCTCCACTTCTTCCAAAAGTCTTGGTTATTGTTACATTGGTAATGTAACAATATATCTAAATCTATGTAATCACAAAAACATATATGCACACACATAATAAAGAACACAACCTCATAATTATATCTTCAGTCACATATCATTATTTTCCCAGGGTTTGCCAATTGTACAAATGGGATTATAGTCTGTGTGCTATCGCCTCTTCGGCCTCCTCCCCTTGATGCAGCTGCACGAGCAAGAACAAACCTCACTTGACACACCTTGGTGTGTCAAGAGTTTCTTATCCGGAACAAGTATAAATCTGTGACGCCAAACTGACCATATATTCTCTGACTCCCTGAAAATAAACTGATCAACTCAGAGAGCTCCTCGAGCCAATCTCTGACCCAACCCTTGTACAAGTAAAAACAAGCGTCTGTCTGCCTCTTTATTTAAAACCACCGACTGACAAGCTGCAGATTAAAGTCACCCTTTCATTTCTGAAACAGTAATTGTCAGAAACTGTTTGAACGCGAGTTGTTTGGGTTGTCATTGTCATGTACTCTGTGGCATAAGCCAGAGTTGTTTCGGTGGAAATTGTCGAAAATCAGTGTGTTAGTACGGCTGCAGAATGCAAAACGTGGTTTCCCGTAGCATACTACCATCCATTCAACATTATTAAATCAATCAATTGTTCAAGCTAAAGTTGCAATGTTTCGATCCAGATCGGATCCTCTTCAGGTACAGCTTGAACCAGTGTTGAGTTCTAGATGTTCTTTCCTAGGGTCAGGTCAGGTTCAGGTCAGGGTCAGGTCAGGGTCAGGTCAGGGTCAGGTCAGGGTCAGGGTTAGAGATACAGACCTGCCACCCTGTCGGGGGTTATTTCATGATAATGATCGTCTGGTCAGACGTGGTTTTGGTCCAAACCCTCTGACTCACCCGTCGTCGTGGTGCAGTATCTTGACGGCCACATGCCACGCCCATCTGACATGCCACGCCCGGTACACCTGGCCGAAGCCTCCGGAGTCCAGCACTTCCCAGTCTTGCAGGCTGGATGCATCGATCAGCTGTGCACCCAAGGCCCCCGACTCCGCCATGGATCACTGGAGGGGTCATCATAAGGTAACATGCACTTCCTCATATAGTCACGTGGTGCAGAAAAAATTCTCATTCACTCACTAACTCATTTGCTCCTTCCTTCACCCATTAAATCATTTCTTCATACATCCATTCACTTGTCATTCACTCAATCACTCATTCACTGGGTTCCGTGTTGCTCAATCAGATGGTGGAGGAGCTTTGGGATATTTTCTGTTAATTCTGATCACAACAACAGCAGCTGCAGCTCATTTAACGCGTGTGGCGGACCCCGCCACCAAACTATGGAGGATTCCTTTCAACAAACTCATTAACTAAATAAAGTATCAGATATGGAATTTTATGACAGATTACAACTTTTAATAGAGGAATAAAGACCAGAAGCTGCCACTCGGTGTGAAAAACAAGGGATGAGATGTCTGTTTCTATTTGACCGTCTTTCAGTTTTACTGTTGTGAGGGTTTTTCCGACCACACGCCACCCAAGTGACGTTTTCAGGGACCTCCGGCACAGAGACACAGAGGACGGGGTTGCAGACACCAGTACAGAGTGGGCTGGATGGAACAAGCCAGGAGCAGATGGACGTTGTCATGACAAGGCTCCTCTCCTGTGTGAGTGTGAGGATGGGAGTTTTACCTGCTGCTCATTAGACCAACCAACAAGCAACAGGCTTGCAGCCACCCTGATCCTGGCCCCCAATTATCTAGACCCAGGACAGGTGTGGCTGCTCAAACCACACCATCCCCACACCACAGCTGTCTTTCTACCGTCGTTCTATTTTACCGTCTTTCTGTTTTACCATCTTTCTATTCTACTGTCTTTCTATTTTACCGTCTTTCTATTTTACCATATTTCTATTTTACCATCTTTCTATTTTACCGTCTTTCTATTCTACCGTCTTTCTATTCTACCGTCTTTCTATTTTACTGTCTTTCTATTTTACCATCTTTCTATTTTACTGTCTTTCTATTCTACTGTCTTTCTATTCTACCGTCTTTCTATTTTACCATCTTTCTATTATACCATCTTTCTATTCAACCGTCTTTCTATTTTACCATATTTCTATTTTACCGTCTTTCTATTTTACCGTCTTTATTCCAGCTCTGTTGTCTCATCAGTCGAAGTAAGAACAACTTCCTCATACTGATCCTGTCTGTAAATCCTGTTTGAACAGAACTCAAAGCTGCAACTTACCAGGAGGAGGAGGAGGAGGAAG
>NC_137209.1:24557497-24589997 GCF_960531495.2 Zeus faber | reverse complement strand
TACTAATACACGGTACTACGACGACACGAATACTACTACACCAATACTAATACACGGTACTACGACGACACGAATACTACTACACCAATACTAATACACGGTACTACGACGACACGAATACTACTACACCAATACTAATACACGGTACTACGACGACACGAATACTACTACACCAATACTAATACACGGTACTACGACGACACGAATACTACTACACCAATACTAATACACGGTACTACGACGACACGAATACTACTACACCAATACTAATACACGGTACTACGACGACACGAATACTACTACACCAATACTAATACACGGTACTACGACGACACGAATACTACTACACCAATACTAATACACGGTACTACGACGACACGAATACTACTACACCAATACTAATACACGGTACTACGACGACACGAATACTACTACACCAATACTACTACACGGTACTACGACGACACGAATACTACTACACCAATACTAATACACGGTACTACGACGACACGAATACTACTACACCAATACTAATACACGGTACTACGACGACACGAATACTACTACACCAATACTAATACACGGTACTACGACGACACGAATACTACTACACCAATACTAATACACGGTACTACGACGACACGAATACTACTACACCAATACTAATACACGGTACTACGACGACACGAATACTACTACACCAATACTAATACACGGTACTACGACGACACGAATACTACTACACCAATACTAATACACGGTACTACGACGACACGAATACTACTACACCAATACTAATACACGGTACTACGACGACACGAATACTACTACACCAATACTAATACACGGTACTACGACGACACGAATACTACTACACCAATACTAATACACGGTACTACGACGACACGAATACTACTACACCAATACTACTACACGGTACTACGACGACACGAATACTACTACACCAATACTAATACACGGTATTACGACGACACGAATACTACTACACTAATACTAATACACGGTACTACGACGACACTAATACTACTACACCAATACTAATACACGGTACTACGACGACACGAATACTACTACACCAATACTACTACACGGTACTACGACGACACGAATACTACTACACCAATACTAATACACGGTACTACGACGACACGCATACTACTACACTAATACTAATACACGGTACTACGACGACACGAATACTACTACACCAATACTAATACACGGTACTACGACGACACGAATACTACTACACCAATACTAATACACGGTACTACGACGACACGAATACTACTACACCAATACTAATACACGGTACTACGACGACACGAATACTACTACACCAATACTACTACACGGTACTACGACGACACGAATACTACTACACCAATACTAATACATGGTACTACGACGACACGAATACTACTACACTAATACTAATACACGGTACTACGACGACACTAATACTACTACACCAATACTAATACACGGTACTACGACGACACGAATACTACTACACCAATACTAGTACACGGTACTACGACGACACGAATACTACTACACCAATACTAATACACGGTACTACGACGACACGAATACTACTACACTAATACTAATACACGGTACTACGACGACACTAATACTACTACACCAATACTAATACACGGTACTACGACGACACGAATACTAATACACCAATACTAATACACGGTACTACGACGACACTAATACTACTACACCAATACTAATACACTGTACTACGACGACACTAATACTACTACACCAATACTAATACACGGTACTACGACGACACGAATACTACTACACCAATACTAATACAAGGTACTACGAGGACACAAATACTACTACACCAATACTAATACAAGGTACTACGATGACACAAATACTACTACACCGATACTAATACACGGTACTACGACAACACGAATACGATTACACCAATACTAGTACACACTACTACAGCTATACAAATACTACTACACAAATACTATTATACAATTCTACAACTACACAAATACTACTCCACACTACTCGAGTAGAAACTAATACTAATACACAAATACTACGGCTACTACTACAACAATACAAATACTACTACACACGACTACAACACAACTTCAACTACACAAATACTACTAAACCAATACTACTACAACTACAACAACTACTACAACTACACAAATACTTATATGCAAATACTACTACACAAATACTACTACAACTACTACAACTACACAATTACTAATACACAAATACTCCTACACACTACCACGACTAAACAAATACTTCTTCACAAATACTACGACACAAGTATTACTATACACTACTACTACTACACAAATTCTACTACACAAATATTACTATACACTACTTCTACACAAATACTACTACAACTACACAAATACTAATACACAAATACTTTGACACACTACTACAGCTATACAAATACTACTACACACAACTACAACATACGACTGTAACTACACAACGAGACAAATACTACTACACCAGTACTACGACGAGACACATACTACTACACAAATATGACTACACAAATACTACTACAACTACTACAACTACACAAATACGAATACACAAATACTACTACACACTACCACAACTAAACAAATACTACTTCACAAATATTACTATACACTACTACTACACAAATACTACCACACAACTACTACTACAGACTTCTGCACAACTACACACAACTTCTACTACACACTGTATAAATACTGTATAATACAGTATAATACTGTATTGTACTGTATTTATACAGTACTCCTACACACTACTACAACTACACAAATACTACTACACACTATTACAACTACGCAAATACATCTACACACTACCACAACTACAAATACGACTACCCACTACTATAACTACACAAATAATACTACACAAATACTACTACAACTACACAAATACTACTACAGACTACTACTACTACACACTACAACTACACACTACTACTTTACTACTAATACACAACTACTACTACACACTACTACACAACTACAAACAACTTCTACAACACACTGCTACACAACTGCACAAAAGTACTACTACACACTGTATAAATACTGTATAATACTGTATAGTACTGCATAAATACTCTATAATACTGTATAATTCTGTATAAATACTGTACATATACTGTTTAATACTGTTTTATACTGTATAATACTGTATACAGTATTATACAGTATTTATACTGTTCTATATAGCATTATAAAGTATTATAATCGCTCTCTCATTCTTTCTTTCTTGTCTTCTATCTTTCTTCTCATTTCTTTCCCTCTTTCTTTCTTTTCCCCGCCCCTGCAGGCCCCGCCCCTGCAGGCCCCGCCCCTGCAGGCCCCGCCCCTGCAGGCTCCGCCACCTGCCGGTGGGATGGAGGATGAGTTCACCTGCCCCGGGTCCCTGCTTGGAGCTCTGTTGTCGCTCCGCGGCTCCGTGGAATCCATCTTCCGGGCTTCCCTCGCCATCGGTCACCACGGCAACGACGGGCAGATCTGGCTGAAGCTCCGCGGAGCCAGTGGCAACATGGCCGCGGCTAAAGCAAGTTCAGCATCCAATAATAATCAATAATAATACAGGGCCCGACAATAACGGTTGCCCCAGATTTGGGCCGTTGTCGACCATGCTGACGGTCTGGTTGCCCCATTGTTGATATTGAAATATGGATTATAGTTATACAGGATCGTTATAACTCAATTATAACGTCATTTAAACCGGCAACCATTTCGTCAGTCTTGGCAACCACTTCCAGAAGTTGGAGATGGGCCCTGGTATTATAGTAACAATAATAATAATAATAATAATTATTATTATTATTATATTCTTATTATTATTATTATTATTATTATTATATTATTTTTATAACGAGAACAACCTTCATTTAAACAGCACATTTTTTAACTAAAAACAACATTATTCTTTCCAGTATAGTCTTCATTTATAAGTATTTAATAATAAAATTATTCTATATAATATCTAATAATAATAATAACATTATTCCATATAATATCTGATAATACTAACATTATTCTCCCTATAATATCCCATAATAACATTGTCTCTAAAATATCAAATAATAATAACATCATTGTCTCTGATATCTAATAATAATAATAACATTACTGTCTTCCTGTGTAATATCTCATAACAACATTATTATGGTGTGCTCAGCTGTTCATCCGGGGCCTGGTCACCCAGGAGCAGCAGCAGGAGGTGTCCTACCCCGGGGTCCTTCACTGTGTCTTCAGTGGAGCCAGAGGGCTGTTCCTGCGCTGCCTGACCAGAAACACCTCGGCTCACATCCTGGTAAGGGCTTGAAATGATAATAAACCTTCAAATAATCTGTGACTCGTGAGTCAAAGTTTGAAATAACAACTTCTTCAGGCAATGTCAGTTGGTCGATATATCCTTAGAATATTATGATCAGGATACGAGACCAGATGTCGTTATAATATTGTTTTCGTGATATGAGACTAGATGTCGTTATAATATTGTTTTGGTGATATGAGACTAGATGTCGTTATAATATTGTTTTGGTGATATGAGACTAGATGTCGTTATAATATTATTTTGGTGATATGAGACTAGATGTCGTTATAATATTGTTTTGGTGATATGAGACTAGATATCGTTATAATATTGTTTTGGTGATATGAGACTAGATGTCGTTATAATATTGTTTTGGTGATATGAGACTAGATGTCGTTATAATATTGTTTTGGTGATATGAGACTAGATATCGTTATAATATTGTTTTGGTGATATGAGACTAGATGTCGTTATAATATTGTTTTGGTGATATGAGACTAGATGTCGTTATAATATTGTTTTGGTGATATGAGACTAGATGTCGTTATAATATTGTTTTGGTGATATGAGACTAGATGTCGTTATAATATTGTTTTGGTGATATGAGACTAGATATCGTTATAATATTGTTTTCGTGATATGAGACTAGATATCGTTATAATATTGTTTTGGTGATATGAGACTAGATGTCGTTATAATATTGTTTTGGTGATATGAGACTAGATATCGTTATAATATTGTTTTGGTGATATGAGACTAGATGTCGTTATAATATTGTTTTGGTGATATGAGACTAGATGTCGTTATAATATTGTTTTGGTGATATGAGACTAGATGTCGTTATAATATTGTTTTGGTGATATGAGACTAGATGTCGTTATAATATTGTTTTGGTGATATGAGACTAGATGTCGTTTTAATATTGTTATGTTGATATAAGACTAGATGTCGTTATAATATTGTTTTGGTGATATGAGACTAGATGTCGTTATAATATTGTTTTGGTGATATGAGACTAGATATCGTTATAATATTGTTTTGGTGATATGAGACTAGATGTCGTTATAATATTGTTTTGGTGATATGAGACTAGATATCGTTATAATATTGTTTTGGTGATATGAGACTAGATGTCGTTATAATATTGTTTTGGTGATATGAGACTAGATGTCGTTATAATATTGTTTTGGTGATATGAGACTAGATATCGTTATAATATTGTTTTGGTGATATGAGACTAGATATCGTTATAATATTGTTTTGGTGATATGAGACTAGATGTCGTTATAATATTGTTTTGGTGATATGAGACTAGATATCGTTATAATATTGTTTTGGTGATATGAGACTAGATGTCGTTATAATATTGTTTTGGTGATATGAGACTAGATGTCGTTATAATATTGTTTTGGTGATATGAGACTAGATATCGTTATAATATTGTTTTGGTGATATGAGACTAGATATCGTTATAATATTGTTTTGGTGATATGAGACTAGATGTCGTTATAATATTGTTTTGGTGATATGAGACTAGATGTCGTTATAATATTGTTTTCGTGATATGAGACTAGATATCGTTATAATATTGTTTTCGTGATATGAGACTAGATGTCGTTATAATATTGTTTTCGTGATATGAGACTAGATGTCGTTATAATATTGTTTTGGTGATATGAGACTAGATGTCGTTATAATATTGTTTTGGTGATATGAGACTAGATGTCGTTTTAATATTGTTATGTTGATATAAGACTAGATGTCGTTATAATATTGTTTTGGTGATATGAGACTAGATGTCGTTATAATATTGTTTTGGTGATATGAGACTAGATATCGTTATAATATTGTTTTGGTGATATGAGACTAGATGTCGTTATAATATTGTTTTGGTGATATGAGACTAGATATCGTTATAATATTGTTTTGGTGATATGAGACTAGATGTCGTTATAATATTGTTTTGGTGATATGAGACTAGATGTCGTTATAATATTGTTTTGGTGATATGAGACTAGATATCGTTATAATATTGTTTTGGTGATATGAGACTAGATATCGTTATAATATTGTTTTGGTGATATGAGACTAGATGTCGTTATAATATTGTTTTGGTGATATGAGACTAGATATCGTTATAATATTGTTTTGGTGATATGAGACTAGATGTCGTTATAATATTGTTTTGGTGATATGAGACTAGATGTCGTTATAATATTGTTTTGGTGATATGAGACTAGATATCGTTATAATATTGTTTTGGTGATATGAGACTAGATATCGTTATAATATTGTTTTGGTGATATGAGACTAGATGTCGTTATAATATTGTTTTGGTGATATGAGACTAGATGTCGTTATAATATTGTTTTCGTGATATGAGACTAGATATCGTTATAATATTGTTTTCGTGATATGAGACTAGATGTCGTTATAATATTGTTTTCGTGATATGAGACTAGATGTCGTTATAATATTGTTTTGGTGATATGAGACTAGATGTCGTTATAATATTGTTATGTTGATATAAGACTAGATATCGTTATAAATTTTTTTTGGTGATATGAGACTAGATATCGTTATAATATTGTTTTCGTGATATGAGACTAGATGTCGTTATAATATTGTTTTCGTGATATGAGACTAGATGTCGTTATAATATTGTTTTGGTGATATGAGACTAGATGTCGTTATAATATTGTTTTGGTGATATGAGACTAGATATCGTTATAATATTGTTTTCGTGATATGAGACTAGATGTCGTTATAATATTGTTTTAACGATATGAGACTAGATGTCGTTATAATATTGTTTTCGTGATATGAGACTAGATGTCGTTATAATATTGTTTTGGTGATATGAGACTAGATGTCGTTATAATATTGTTTTGGTGATATGAGACTAGATGTCGTTATAATATTGTTTTCGTGATATGAGACTAGATGTCGTTATAATATTGTTTTGGTGATATGAGACTAGATGTCGTTATAATATTGTTTTGGTGATATGAGACTAGATGTCGTTATAATATTGTTTTCGTGATATGAGACTAGATGTCGTTATAATATTGTTTTGGTGATATGAGACTAGATGTCGTTTTAATATTGTTATGTTGATATAAGACTAGATATCGTTGTAAATTTTTTTTGGTGATATGAGACTAGATATCGTTATATCAATATCACGTTATCGTGTGATATTGATCGGTGTCACCTGTCTGTCTAGGTGGGGTCTCCAGGCACCCTGCTGATCTCCGGTCTGACGGAGCCTGTGGTCCAGGCCTACTCCCTCATCATGGACCTGGTGGACCGGTGCCACGAGTCTGGGAGCAGGGCCTCGGATTCATGCCGGGCCTTCAAGTCCCTGGTGGAGGAGTGGGAGGCCCGCTACGCCCCAGAGCTCCTGATGCTCCCGGCGGCGGTGAAGGAAACCCTGCTGGCGGTGGTGGAGGAATCTGGGCTGGGTCCAGGTCCTGGGCAGCTTTCGGGAGAGGGAACCGAGAACCGGGGCCTGTGCAGCACTCTGATGGGTGGAGCTTGGTTGGGTGGGGGGTCAGGAGAGCGATGGGACCCCTCCTCCCAAACCCGGCTCTCTGACGTGGTGCAGGATCCTCCCGATGCTTCCTCAGGCGTCAGAACTACACCCTTGGGCGCAGACTGGGGGTGGGTCCAGGAGAGGCGGATGCACTTCCCAGAAGAGGTTGGAGAAGAGGGGGGGGTGAGTTCAGAGGTTGAGGAGGTGGAGGAGGAGGAGGAGGAGGAGGAGGAGGTGGAGGTGGAGGAGAAGGCCGGCAAAGTGGAGGCGCTGCTCTCTGTAAAAAGCAGGGAGGAGTTCGGGCTCCTGTTGAAGTTCTTCACGGCCATGGGCTACACGGAGGGCGTGGTGAGGCGGGTCCTGCTCCGGACCGGACCCGGGGAGGCCTCGCAGATCCTGGACCTGGTGCAGCAGGAGCAGGACCACAGCGACACGGACCGGACCCAGAAAGACCGGAGGACGGGAGAAGGAAGGAACGCTGCGAGGGGTGACGGACAGAAGGCAGAGGAGGCGGGGAAGAGAGGTGAGACCGGTGGAGGTGAGAGAACCAGGACCCTGGAGCTGGGACCAGCGGCACCAGCGGAGCTACGTCAGGGAGATGACAGGAGGGTCAGGAAAGGTTCCAGGGACGAAGGTGACGGAGAAGAGGAGGAAGAGGACTTCGTCCTCTGCGTCCTGAAGAAGGCGGCGGCCAGCTGCGGCTACACCGAGCAGAGGGTGGAGGAGGTGTACAGTATGCTGCCCGACCTCTCCACCCACCAGCTGATCCTCGGCCTGCAGAGTGAGGGTGCCAGAGGGGCCCGACCCCCCAGGGAAGAGCCCAGAGAAATGGACGATCCGCTGGTGGAGTGGGAGCAGCCTCCATCGCGTCTCCTGGCTTCCGGGTCTGGTGTTTCCTTGACGACCATCGTAGGCCCGCCCCTGCTCAGGTACCCGGCTGCCCCCGCCCCCGCCACCCCCCAGGCCACGCCCCCTGCGTTCACCTCCGGCCCCGGCCCCCGACCGCAGCCCGGATTCCTCCCGAACCCCAAACGGGACCCCTCAGATCCCAGAACCCGCCGCTGCACCACCCCCCGCTCCGCCCGACCGTCCGGCTCCACCGGCTGGGATACGGTGCCGCCCGGTGGCGCCGCCCGACCCTGCGTCCTGGTGACCGGGCAGCAGCGCTTCCTGGAGGCTCTTCAGACGCCCTTTGACCTCCGGCTGAGCGACGACCCGGGAGACGCCGGACTGAGGGTGATCATTATAGACGGGAGCAACGTGGCCATGAGGTGGAGAAACTGTCTGTCTGTCTGTCTGCCTGACTGCTTGCCTGTCTGACTGACTGCTTGCCTGTCTGTCTACCTGCCTGTCTGTCTGACTGTCGGCCTGACTTCCTGTCTGTCTGTCTGACTGCCTGGCTGACTACCTGTCTGTCTGTCTGACTGCCTGGCTGACTGCCTGTCTGTTAGGGCTGCAGGAATAGAATAGAATTTGAGTATTTGACAAGCATCAGTATTTGAATGCTGGAATGAGTATTTCTTTGAATAAACAAATCCAGTCCAGTGATGAGGAAGCAGCTGATCCAGTTCCTCTGGTGTTTCAACCTCTTTCCACTGACGTGGCCATGAGCGTGGGAATCAAACCGTCTCCATCACCGACCCAATGTCCGCTCGTGCAGAGGTTCCCAACCACCGGCTCGTGGGCAGTGTTGGGCCGCGGGGTAATAGCCACCAGACCGTGACACAAGCGGGATTTTTTCAGGAGGAGTAAATTAAATACATACTGCCCCCCCAGTACTATATTTGAGCAAATTTAAATATATTTGAATATTCAAAATAATAAAGCATCCAAATTCAAATCTGCTGCCCTACTGTCTGTCTGTCTATCTGTCTGTCTGCCTGTCTGTCTAACTGTCTGTCTTTTCTCCCCCCTCTCCCCTCTCCCTCTCCTTCCCTCCCTCAGTCATGGCCTGGGTCTCTTCTTCTCATGTCGTGGTATTGCTCTGGCCGTGCAGCATTTCTGGAGCCGTGGACACCGACGCATCAGCACCTTCCTTCCCCAGTGGAGGCAGAAGAGAGACGCCCGGGTCAAAGGTACCAGGCACGACATCACACTGACATCATCACTGCTCATTCGCTGATAGTAATCTCAATGACCACTAGTTACAAACTAGACATACTAGCTATAAAACTAGTCATACTAGTTATAAAACTAGACTTACAAATTTAAACTAGACTAGTTATAAAGTTGTCATACTAGTTATAAAACTAGTCGAACTAGTTGTAAAACTAGTTTAAGTGGCACGGTGGCGCAGTACATTGCACTGCTGCCTCACAGCAAGGCTCCTATTTCCCAAATAGGAGCCTTGCTGTGTGGAGTTTGCATGTTCTCCCCGTGCTCACATGGGGTTTCCTCCACCTCACGTCAGCAAGTACCCCCACCCAAAAACATGCACCCATCATCGTCTGACCAGTGATGGACACTTGTCTAGACATACAAGGTATAAAGTAGTCATACTAGTTATAAAGTAGTCACGCTAGTTATAAAAATACACATACTAGTTATACAACGAGAAATACTAGTTATACAACTAGGCATACTAGTTATACAACTAGACATACTAGTTATAAAGTAGTCATAAAACTAGTTATCTAGTTACTAGTTATAAAACTAGACATACTAGTTATACAACTTCTAGTTTTACAACAAGACATACTATTTATAAAGTAGTCATACTAGTTATACAATTAGACAAACTAGTTATACTAGTTATAAAACTAGACATACTGGTTATACAACTCGACATACTAGTTATAAAACTAGACATACTTGTTATAAAGTAGTCATACTAGTTATAAAACTAGACATACTGGTAATACAACTAGACATCTTAGTTATAAAGTAGTCATACTACTCCTACAACTAGACATACTCCTACAACTAGACATACTAGTCATAAAGTAGTCATACTGGTTATAAAACTAGACATACTGGTTATACAACTAGATAAACTAGTTACAAAGTAGTCATACTAGTTATAAAACTAGACATACTAGTTATACAACTAGACATACTAGTTATACAATTAAACATACTAGTTATAAAGTAGTCATACTAGTTATAAAACTAGACAAACTAGTTATACAACTAGACATACTGGTTGTACAACTAGACACACTAGTTATAAAACTAGACATAGCTCCCTCCGGTCAATCCTGCATCCCTCAAGAGGCGTGTGGTTGACAACCCCAAAAACTCTCGGCATCCAACCTCCACTGGGTAGATGGTAGCCTTCCAGCCAGCCTCCCGGCACTCAGATCTTGCCTTGGTTGACCACACAACTATGTCTGGTCGGAGAGATGTGGTTGTGATCTCTGTGGGGAACCGGAGCTGCCTGTCGAGGTCAACCCTCATGTTCCACTCCTGGTTGGAGGAGAAGGCCCTTGGTTTTTCTGTTGGCCTGGTGCTTCTCCTTACCCCTCCTTCTGAGACAAAGCTGGTGTGGTCCTCTGCTGATGGTGGTTCTTTGTTACCCTGTCGACACACCTCCAGCACTTCGGCTAGCTTTCTCAGGACCTGGTCATGGTGCCATCTGTAGCGCCCATGTGAAAGCGCGATCTTGCAGCCTGATAGGATGTGCTGGAGGCTTGCTTTGGGGGCATTGCAGAGTGAGCAGCATTCTTCTTTCCCAACCCACTGGTGAAGGTTCCGAGGACAGGGAAGCATGTCATAGGTTGAGCGAATGAGGAAGCTGAGTCTTGCCTGTGGGATCTTCCATAGGTCTGACCAACTGATGTTCCGGTTAACAACTCCCTCCCAGGTTGTCCAGCTTCCTTGTTGGCCCTGCGACACAGCCTTGATCTTGTAGCGATCTTCCTCCATCCTCGTCACCTCTGCCACCACCATCTCCTTCCTCTCCTTACGGTTGACCTTGGACCAGAAGTGTGGCGCCTCTCCCCATCCTAGCCCTGCTCTTCCTGTCTGGGCTCTGCCCACTATCTCCCGGTGTTGCAGCCGACCGACAGCTTGGTCAACCTCAGTTTGGGCATTCCACTTACGGCCGGATGGAACCTTGGCATTTGCGTTCCTTACCGACTGGTCTGTGGACTCCCTTAGTCTGGTCTTCTCCTGCTTGTAGCCCAAACTTATGGACTGCAGTGGCAGCTCGAAGTGTGTTCTTCCCGAAGAGACCGGTTTCAGATAGGCACCGTGGCAGCCCCAACCACTTTCGGATGAATGAATTGGCTTTTCCATCCATCTTACTTGCGGTCGATGAGGGGATCTCACTCATTTTCGGGGCCACATTACCCTCCTGTAGAGTATGAACTGGTAGCACCAGACCTTATACCTCCCAGGAAGTTGGCTTTGGTCGATCCTTGTCAGGCCGTCAGAGAGCTGTTTCATGACGGCTTTCCCCATCTGTTTATCAGACGGCTCTGCAGTGTACTGCCTCCCCAGGCTTTTAATGGTTGCTCAGATAGGTGTGGGATTTTTTCTCCTCCAACGACAAAGATGGTGCTGTCATTTCTGACTCCTCTTCTGATTGACAGGCTACGAGATTTGGAGGGCTTGATCTTCATTCTTGCCCATGACATCAACTCATCCATCCTTCTCAGCAGTCTCGATGTGCATGCTGCTGAATGAAGGAGGCTGGTGACGTCATCCATGTAGCTCCTTAGTGGGGGTAGCCTCTGACCAGTTGGTAGTTTGGTCCCTCCAACCATTTGTCTTGCTCCAATGAGGATTATCTGAAAGGCTGCTACAAACAGTATTGGAGAAATGGATCACCCCATTGCGATTCCTTCTTCGAGCCGCTGCTGACCGGTGGTGAAATCCTGGAGGGAAAAGCACATCTGCAGATTGCTGAAGTACTGTGCTACCAAGTTCTTGATGCAGGTGGGCATGTGGAAGAATTCCATGGCGTAGTTGATCAGCTGATGTGGGACTGATCCATACGCGTTGGTAAGGTCGAGCCAGATGACATGCAGGTTGATCTTCTCCCGCTTGGCCTTCCGGATCTGGTCCCAGATCATCGTGGAGTGCTCTACGCATCCTTGGAAACCTGGGACTCCTGCCTTCTGGCAGTTGGTGTTGATATAGCCGTTTTCTAGAAGTTAGTTGGTCATCCTTCGGGCTAGTACTGAGAAGAAGATCTTTCCTTCTACATTCAGCAGGGCGATGTTTCGGAATTGGCCAATATCTCTGGAGTTTGTTTCCTTGGGAATTAAGACTGCTACCGCTCTCTGCCACTTGGATGGAATGAGTTGCTTTTTCCAGGCAGTTCTCATTAGGTACCATAGCAGCTCGAGTACCTTGGGGCAGTTCTTATAGAGCTTGTAGGGGACTCCATTGGGGCCTGGTGCTGAAGAAGATCTTGCCTTCTTCGCGACTTGCCTGACTTCACTGAGCTTGGGGGGCATGATGTTGAACTCAGCGGTCGGCAGTGCAGGCCAAGGCACATATCCTAGTGTTCCTAAGGGGACGCTCCTTTGCGGATCAATGTACTGCTCTTAAACGTGCTGCTCCAATTGCTCCCTGGTGGTTTCAAGCCTGCTGCTCTTCTTCTCCTCCAGCAGTTGTCTGGCATTCCTGAAGAGATGCTTGAAGAAGCTGGCTCGCTCTTTTTGCTTCCGTTTGCTGCGCTTGCGAATGCGTTCAGCTCTGCGAAGCCCAGCTAGCCTTTTCCTGACCTCCTCCCACAGGGCTTTCAGACCCTCTTTCTCTGCGTGGGTTGCCTTCCTCCAGTTCTTCTTCTTCATACTAGTTATACAACTAGACATACTAGTTATAAAACTAGACATACTAGATATACAACTACTAGTCATAAAGTAGTCATACAAGTTATAAAACTATACAAACTAGTTATACAACTAGACATACTAGTTATACAACTAGACATACTCGTTATACAACTAGACATACTAGTTATAAAGTAGTCATCCTAGTTATAATACTAGACATACTAGTTATAAAACTACTAGTTATAGAGTAGTCATACTAGTTATACAAGTAGACATACTAGTTATAAAACTAGACATACTAGCTATACAACTAAACATACTGGTTATAAAACTAGACATACGAGTTATACCACAAGACATACTGGTTATAAAACTAGACACACTAGTTATACAACTAGACATATTGGCTATAAAACTAGACATACTAGTTATACAACTAGACATACTAGTTATAAAACTCGACATACTAATTATACAACTACACTAGTTGTAAAGTAGCCATACTAGTTATACAACTACACATACTAGTCATACAACTAGACATACTAGTTATACAACGAGACATAGTAGTTATACAACCACTAGTTATAAAGTAGTCATACTAGTTATACAACTAGACATACTGGTTCTAAAACTAGACATACTAGTTATACAACTAGACATACTAGTTAAAAAACTAGACATACTAGTTATACAACTTGACATACTAGTTATACAACTAGACATACTTGTTATACAACTCGACATACTAGTTATAAAACTAGACATACTTGTTATACAACTAGACATAATAGTTATACATACAACTACTAGTTATAAAGTAGTCATACTAGTTATAAAACTAGACATACCAGTTATACAAATAGACATACTGGTTAGAAAGTAGTCATAGTAGTTATAAAACTAGATATATTAGTATTACAACTACACATACAATTTATAAAACTAGACATACTAGTTATACAACCACTAGTTATAAAGTAGTCAAACTAGTTATAAAACTAGACATACTGGTTATACAACTAGACATACTAGTTATACAACTAGACATACAAGTTATACAACTACTAGTTATAAAGTAGTCATACTAGTTGTAAAACTAGACATACTGGTTATAGAACTACGCATACTAGTTATACGCCTAGACATACTAGTTATTAAACTAGACATACTAGTTATAAAAGTAGACATACTAGTTATACAAGGAGACATACTAGTTTTACAACTAGACATACTAGTTATAAAACTGGACATACTAGTTATACAACTAGACATACTAGTTATACAACTAGACAAACTGGTTTTACAACTAGACATACTAGTTATGCAACTAGACATACTAGTTATAAAACTAGACATACTAGTTATACAACTTGACATACTAGTTATACAACTCGACATACTAGTTATAAAGTAGTCATACAAGTTATAAAACAAGACACACTAGTTATACAACTAGAAATACTAGTTATAAAGTAGTCATACCAGTTATAAAACTAGACATACTGGTAATACAACGAGACATAGTAGTTATAAAGTGGTCATACTAGTTACAAAACAAGACATACTAGGTATACAACTAGACATACTAGATATACAATGACTAGTCAAAAATTAGTCATACAAGTTATAAAATTATACAAACTAGTGATACAATTATACAAACTAGTGATACAACTAGACAAGCTAGTTATAAAACTACTAGTTATGAAGTAGTCATACTAGTTAAAAAACTAGACATACTAGTTATACAACTAGACATACAAGTTATACAACTAGAGATACTAGTTATATAGTCTTACTAGTTATAAAACTAGACATACTGGTTATACAACTAGTCTATTTATAAAGTAGTCATACTAGTTATACAACTAGACATACTAGTTATACAACTAGACATACGCGTTATAAAACTAGACATACTAGTTATAGAACTAGACATACTAGTTATAAAGTAGTCATACTAATTATAAAACTAGATAAACTCGTAATACAACTACACATACTAGTTTTAAAACTAGACATACTAGTTATACAACTACTAGTTATAAAGAAGTCATACTAGTTACAAAACTGGACATACTAGTAATACAACTAGACATACTAGTTATACAACTAGACATACTAGTTATACAACTACTATTTATAAAGTAGTCATACTAGTTACAAAACTGGACATACTAGTAATACACCTAGACATAGTAGTTATACAACTAGACATACTGGTTATAAAACTAG
Organism: Zeus faber; assembly: GCF_960531495.2. Lineage (NCBI taxonomy): Eukaryota > Metazoa > Chordata > Actinopteri > Zeiformes > Zeidae > Zeus > Zeus faber. Next base: position 24,574,121 of record NC_137209.1, on the reverse strand, counting down.
ACATACTAGTTATACAACTAGACATACTAGTTATAAAACTCGACATACTAGTTATACAACTAGACTAGTTATAAAGTAGCCATACTAGTTTTACAACTAGACATACTAGTTATACAACTAGACATACTAGTTATATAACTACTAGTTATGAAGTAGTCAGACTAGTTATAAAACTAGACATACTAGTCATACAACTAGACATGCTAGTTATAAAGTAGTCATACTAGTTATTAAACTAGATATACTAGTTATAAAACTTGACATACTAGTTATACAACTAGACTAGTTTTAAAGTAGCCGTACTAGTTATACAACTAGACATACTAGTTATACAACTAGACATACTAGTTATAAAAGTAGACATACTAGTAATATAACTACTTGTTATGAAGTAGTCAGACTAGTTATAAAACTAGACATACTAGTCATACAACTAGACATACTAGTTATAAAGTAGTCATACTAGTTATAAAACTAGATATACTAGTAATACAACTAGACATGCTAGTTATACAACCACTAGTTATAAAGTAGTCATACTAGTTATAAAACTAGACATACTTGTTATACAACTAGACATACTGGTTATACAACTAGACATACTAGTTATAAACTAGTCATACTAGTTATAAAACTAGACATACTAGTTATACAACTTGACATACTAGTTATACAACTAGACATACTTGTTATACAACTCAACATACTAGTTATACAACTAGACATAGTAGTTATACAACTAGACATACTAGTTATACATACAACTACTAGTTATAAATTAGTCATACTAGTTATAACACTAGACATACTAGTTATACAACTAGACATGATAGTGATAAAGTAGTCATACTAGTTATACAATTATACAAACTAGTGATACAATTATCCAAACTAGTGATACAACTAGACATACTAGTTATAAAACTACTAGTTATGAAGTAGTCATACTAGTTAAAAAACTAGACATACAAGTTATACAACTAGACATACTAGTTATACAACTAGACATACTAGTTAAAAGGTAGTCATACTAGTTATAAAACTAGACATACTAGTTATACAACTTGACAAACTAGTTATACAACTCGACATACTAGTTATAAAGAAGTCATACTAGTTATAAAACTAGACATACTAGTTATAAAACTAGACATACTAGTTATATATCTAGACATACTAGATATACAAATACTAGTTATAAAGTAGTCATACTAGTTATAAAACAAGACATACTAGTTATACAACTAGAAATACTAGTTATAAAGTAGTCACACTAGTTATAAAACTAGACATACTGGTAATACAAGAGACATAGTAGTAATAAAGTGGTCATCCTCGTTATAAAACAAGACATACTAGTTATACAAATAGACATACTAGTTATAAAACTAGAAATACTAGTTATAAAACTACTAGTTATGAAGTTGTCATACTAGTTGAAAAACTAGACATACTAGTTATACAACTAGACATACTAGTTATACAACTAGACATACTAGTTATAAAACTAGACATACTAGTTATACAACTAGACATACTAGTTATACAACTCGACATACTAGTTATAAAACTACACATACTAGTTATCCAACTAGGCATACTAGTTATACAGTCGTCATTCTAGTTATAAAACTAGACATACGGGTTATACAACTTGACATAGTAGTTATAAAGTAGTCATACTGTCGCAATGTAGCTTGAATGTTATTCTCCCTTGTAAGTCGCTTTGGATAAAAGCGTCTGATAAATGACTAAATGTAAATGTAAATGTGATGCTAGTTTTAAAACTAGACATACTAGTTATACAACTAGACATACTAGTTATAAAGTAGTCAAACTAGTTATAAAAGTATACATACTAGTTATACAACTAGACATACTATTTATAAAGTAGTCATACTAGAAATAAAACTAGACATAATAGTTATACAACTAGACATACTAGTTATAAAGTTGTCATACTAGTTATAAAACGAGACATACTAGTTATACAACTCGGCATACTAGTTATACAACTCGACATACTAGTTATAAAGTAGTCATACTTGTTATAAAACTATACATTCTAGTTTTACAACTAGACATACTAGTTATTAAGTAGTCATACTAGTTATAAAGTAGTGATACTTGTTGTAAAGTAGTCAGTTGTTCTGAACTAGTGTGTAACAAGCAGGATCATGTGCAGTCAGACGGTGTTTTCTCTAAAGCAGCTCCTACAGAGATGCTTGTTCCTGGGGGTCATTCCCAGAGAAAGGGCGTCTGGATGCCAGTGTGTGTTTGTTTGCAGAGCAGCACTTCCTGTGGGAGCTGCAGCAGCTGGGCCTGTTGTCCTACACCCCGTCCAGGGAGGTTCAGGGCAAGAGGATCAACTCCTACGACGACAGGTGGGCGTGGGTGCAACTCCTGGAGGGACGCGTAGGCCAGGGCCAATTATTCAGATATATATTCACATTTATACTGTATACTATATATATATATATATATATATATATATATATATATATATATATATATATTTACTGTATATATATATTATAGTGTTATATATTATAACCTTCCCTGCATTTATCATGGTGACAAGTTCTTCCAGTAGTTCCAAGGTCACTGGATTGAGATGGGGTTCGCTGCCTGGCTAAAAGGCACATTTGCAGAACCAAGCCGCGATGGCTAGCTGCTAACATGCTAACACCATGCTGACCTTTGACCTCCAGGTTTATGCTGCAGCTGGCGCAGAAGACGGATGGAGTGATCGTAACCAACGACAACCTGAGGGACCTGCTGGACGAGTCGCTCGCCTGGACTAACATCATCAAGAAGAGGTGACCAGCTGATCCCCATTACCCATCATGCATCTGGTGTAACTAAAACACCCAAGCTACTTCCTGGGTTTGTCTTACTTAGAGATGCATGGACAGACAGACAGACAGACAGACAGACAGACAGACAGATAGACAGATAGATAGATAGATAGATATATAGATAGATAGAGGGATAGATAGACAGACAGACAGACAGATACATACATGGACATTAGGGGCTTTTATTTTGAAACCTTCCTCCTCTGTAGACTCCTACAGTTCACATTTGTTGGAGACCTGTTCATGGTCCCGGACGACCCCCTGGGGCGTGGCGGACCGCACCTGGACCACTTCCTGCGCTCCGCCCACTGGTAGGACCGGCCCCCCCTTGTGGACTTCACACACACACACACACACACACTGACCGTAACAGACATGCAATGTGGAAACGAGACCTCACCACAAACATGCAACCTGTACTTGTCTGTTTTTATTGTTTTTATCGTGGTTTTTTTTGTACCTGCTGCGCTGGCGCTCATGCAGTTTGATCAACAAGCACTTTTTGACATTCACTGGTCACTGAACACATGACTGGAGTATGTTCTGCAATCCCTTTGTCCTGCCACCGCCTAGGGTTAGGTTGGGTTAGGTTAGGCTAGGGTTAAGTTAGGTTAGGTCAAGGTAAGTTTAGGTTTGGGTTAGGGTTAGGGTTAGGTTAGGCGAGGGTTAAGTTAGGTTAGGTCAAGGTAAGTTTAGGTTAGGGTTAGGGTTAGGGTGAGGTTCGGTTAGGCTCGGGTTAAGTTAGGTTAAGTCAAGGTGAGGTTAGGATTGGGTTGGGTTAGGTTAGGTTAGGGTTAGGTTAGGGTTGGGTTGGGTTGGGAGGGTTAGGGTTAGGCTAGGGTTAAGTTTGGTTAGGTCAAGGTAAGTTTAGGTTAGGGTTAGGGGGGGGTTCGGTTAGGCTAGGGTTAAGTTAGGTTCGGGACAGGCTAGGTTATGTTCGGTAAGGCTCGGGTTAAGTTAGGTTAAGTCAAGGTTAGGTTAGGGTTGGGTTTGGTTAGGTTAGGTTAGGGTTAGGTTCAGTTAGGTTAGGTTAGGCTAGGGTTGGGTTGGGTTGCGGTTAGGGTTAGGGTTTTGTTAGGCTAGGGTTAAGTTAGGTTAGGGTTAGGTTAGGTTATGTTCGGTAAGGCTAGGGTTAAGTTAGGTCAAGGTTAGTTTAGGGTTAGGGTTGAGTTAGGGTTGGGGTTGGGTTAGGGTTGGGTTCGGGTTAGGGTTAGGGTTAGGGTTGGGTTAACCTTAAGCCTCGGCTGACGAACGACATGCAGGGATGAACCTCCAGTGGAACATAGAAGTGCTGCGTGCTGGGATGACGGAGACCCGGCTGGACACTACGGTGCCTGACTGGGACGTGACCCCGGCTGGATTTTCCATTTTCCGACAGGACAAAGCAGGGAGTGGGGTCAAAGGGGGGCAAGGGAGGCGGGGGGGTCTGCATTGTGGTTGACCCTCCCTGGGGTTGGATGTAGCACTACTTTCAACACACTGCTCACCAGACCTGGAACTACAAGTATGAACTGAAAAAGTCTTTCCCTTCTACCTCCGCTGAGAATTCAGCTCCACTATGACCACAGCACTCTCCACCTCCGCAGGCTGAGAAAAGGTGTATGTTGGAGCAACACTTACCATCAGGCAGCTTCTGTGGTTTCTGGCGACTTCAATAGGACTAATATGAGGAACGTTTTGCCTAAATATCATCAGCACATTAACCTTCCCACCCGTGGTGATCAGACTCTTGACCAGTGTTATTCTCAAACACGGGACAGCTCAAGCCCCTGCCCCACCCTGCCTTTGGTAAGGCGGACCACACCTGCAATCTTCTTCTCCCAACCTACATGCAACGCCTCAAACAGGAAAACAGGATTCTTCAGGCATTTCAACGGTGCAATGAGGATGCCATCCCCAGGTCCAGTCAAGTCAAGTCAAGTCACACTTTATTTATAGAGCGCATTTCATACCAGGGCAACACAATGCACTTTACAAAGAAATACAAAAAAGAAAGACAAAAAGAAAGAGAGAACATAGTTGCCAGCCGGTCATTACAAAACAATGCGCCTGAAACAACAGCAACAACAAAAGCAACAACAAAGACAACAGACACAGCAATAAAAGCAACTCCAACCACATTGGCAGCAACAGAAAACAACAACAACGGCAACAACGTCCACAGAAACAGCAACAACGGCAGCAGCAGCACCAGCAGCACCAGCAACAACAACAGCAGCAACGTACACGCAAAGACGTGGTAGCTCTCACTGGAACTGGAAAGGTCACTCAGGTTAGAGATGGTTAAGTCGAGGTATAAGGCTATGTTAAGTCGAGGTATAAGGCTACGTTAAGTTGAGGTATGAGGTTAGCAGCAGCAACGACAACACCAGTTAAGGTATAAGGTTAGCGGCACCAACAACAGCACCAGCAGCAGCAGCCACGACAACACCAGCAGTGACAATACCAGCAGCAGACAATAGCAGCAACAAAAACAGCAACAGCGCAGGACTACATTCCCTAGTACAAGTGTTCTATTATGGTGTTTTTAATTCTCTATTATGTATATTTTGTATTATGTATATTTTGTATTATGTATATTTTTCATTATGTATATTTTTTATTATATATATTTTTGTAGTTTTTTAACATTCCACGCCTTCTTTGTAGTTGTGGTGTCTCCAGGACGTCCCTGCTCTGACTTGTACCCTGCATCTGATGACAAAACTCTTTGACTATAAATTGATAGAAAATACTATAAAATGAACTGGAATGAACCCTCCCCTCCCCAGGTGTCCCAACACGGGCGGAGTCTCCTCCTCCCCATTCCTGTCCTCCAGACCCTCTCCTCGCTCCAAAGCCGAGGGCCCGCACTTGCGGGACGGGCCCACGGGAGACGGCCCGGAGCAGGGGCCCACGGGGGACGGCCCGGAGCAGGGGCCCACGGGGGACGGCCCGGAGCAGGGGCACACGGGGGACGGCCCGGAGCCGGGGGGGCGGAGTCCGGAGAAGACGTCCCGGCTGAGGGAGCACCTCTTGCAGGTGTTCCCAGGTCAGGACCGCACCGTGAGCCGTGTCCTGCAGAGCCGACCCAGAGAGACAGACATCAACACCCTGTCTCACCTGGTCCTGGGGCTGAGGACCTGAAGGGGGCCACATGAAAAAAGTTTATAATTATGACCATAAAAAGAAAGAAAAATGAAAAACATTTATTCCATTGTTGAGTTGCATTTCCAGGTTTTTACATTGAATGTATTGAATTGTTTTATTTTCAGTTTATTCTTTCGTTTTGGTTCGTATCATTACTTGTTTTTACTGTTTCTTTCTGTATTTCCAGGTTTTTTAAACGTCTCCCGTCCTTGATGTTTGTGTTTTCTCTCAGAACGACCTTTATTCTGATCAGGGACATTTTTACTCATTTAATTACTTGATGATTATATTTTTGTAATGAAATGTGTTTTGTTTTGTTGTGATTGTTCACAAATTTAAAAACAAATCAATGAAACAAAATGTCACCTTCATCTCCACCTCTTCCTTTGTCCTGACGGAGAAGCTCCAGCACGGCGCAATGTAGCAAGACGAAGCAGGATGTAGCAGGAAGTAACAGGATGTAGAAGGATATAGCAGGATGTAGCAGGACGTAACAGGATGTAGAAGGAAGTAACAGGATGTAGAAGGATGTCGCAGAATGTAGCAGGATGTAGAAGGATGTAGAAGGATGTAGAAGGATGTAGCAGGATGCAGAAGGATGTAGCAGGATAAAGAAGGATGTAGCAGGATGCAGAAGGATGTAGCAGGATGTAGGAGGATGTGGAAGGATGTAGAAGGACGTAGCAGGATGTAGGCGGATGTAGCAGGACGTAGCAGGTTGTAGCAGAATGTAGAAGGATGTGGCAGGAAGTAGCAGTATGTAGAAGGACATAGCAGGATGGAGAAGGATGTAGCAGGATGAAGCAGGATGTAGAAGGATGTAGGAGGATGTAGCAGGATGCAGCAGGACGTAGCAGGATGTAGAACGATGTAGGCGGATGAAGCAGGACGTAGCAGGTTGTAGCAGAATGTAGAAGGATCTAGCAGGAAGTAGCAGTATGTAAAAGGACATAGCAGAATGGAGAAGGATGTAGCAGGAGGAAGCAGGATGTAGAAGGATGTAGCAGGATGTAGGAGGATGTAGCAGGACCTAGCAGGATGTAGAAGAATGTAGCAGGACGTAGAAGGATGGAGAAGGATGTAGCAGGATGTGGCAGGAAGTAGCAGGATGTAGAAGGATGTGGCAGGAAGTAGCAGGATGTAGACGGATGTGGCAGGAAGTAGCAGCATGTAGAAGGACAGCAGGATGTAGAAGGATGTAGCAGGATGTAGAAGGATGTAGCAGGATATAGGAGGATGTAGAAGGATGTACCAGGATGAAGCAGGATGTAGAAGGATGTAGCAGGATGTAGGAGGATGTAGCAGGACGTAGCAGGATGTAGAAGGATGTAGCAGGACATAGCAGGATGTAGAGAGATGTAGAAGGATGTAGCAGGACGTAGCAGGTTGTAGCAGAATGTAGAAGGATGTAGAAGGATGTGGCAGGAAGTAGCAGCATGTAGAAGGACATAGCAGGATGCAGAAGGATGTAGCAGGATGTAGCAGGACGTAGCAGGACGTAGCATGATGTAGAAAGATGTAGCAGGACGTACTGAACACTGATCATACATATATATTTAGTTCAAGTTCAAAAGATTATATGTCACATACATACACATACAGTCATATACACTACTCACAAAAAGTTCGGGAAATTGGGCTTTCGGGTGAAGTTTCAGGATGAAGCTAAAATGCACTATAACCTTTACAGGTGAACTTCATTTGACCTTCTCTAAACTTTTGAATGCACACGTCCAACTGTTTAATGTTTCAGTACTTTTTGCACAACTTGCTGTTCTAACAAGGAGCTGAACGGAAAAATTCACAACAGGTGTTTGATCCATGAATCCACCAATAAATGTCCTGGTTCAATTAGAGTCGGTATTTAAAGTCCTCTTCATCAAGCTGTTCACATGTTGACATCATGACACCAAGACCACACCAACAACTGATCAACAGCACCTCGCCTGGCGAGGCTTCAAACAGGATGTTGTCAGAGGGAAGTGGCCACTGAGCTTAGAGCGTCACAGAGCGTCATCAGCAGCTTGCAACAGAGGCACAGAGACTGGAAGGGTCACAGAAAGACATAGAAGTGGACGTCCTTTGGCCACATCCCACACTGATGAGCGCTTCATTGTGAACAGTGCCCTGCGCAACTGCATGATGATGCCACTCAACTCCAGGCACATTTAAGGAAGGTGAGAGGCACCAAGTGTCAAGTCAGACCATTCAAAACTGTTGACATCAGCGTGGCCTGTGTGCTAGACCACCTGCAAGGGCACCTGACCACACCACCAGGCACAGGCATCATGGTCTCTCAGGGGCCAGGGAGCGTTGACGCTGGACGAGGGACCAGTGGCCTCAGTGCTGTTCTCTGATGAAAGTCCATTCACCTTGAGCATAAATGATGGAGCATCAGCCACTGCTGTCACCAGACGAGCCTTTGGTGGTGGTGGTGGTGTTACAGTGTGGGCAGGTGTGTCTAGTCAATACAGAACTGTCCTACACTTTGTGAATGGTACAGTGACAAGCCCATACTACCTGAATGACATCATTCATCCAGTCATTGTGCCCCTGCTTGAACAACACAGGCCTCATCTCATCTTCATGGACGACAACGCTCCAGCTCATGGAGGTGGCATCATTAGGGAACGGCTGCTGGAGACTGGGGCACCTCAAATGGAGTGGCCTGCACTTTCTCCAGACCTGAATCCCATAGAAAACCTATGGGATCAGCTGAGTGGCCGTGTAGAGGCTCCTAACTCTGTACCCCAGAACCTCAATGTGTCATGATCTCCGCCTTCTACTACCTTCCCCTCCCTCTCCTTACCTGTCCCATTAGCCCAACTCCATTCACCTGTGCACACAGCTGTTCCAGATCTGCAATCTAACCACTATATATGCTTCTCTCACCAGTCACCCATTGCCAGATTGTCTTCAATGCATGCACCAGACTCTCCAGCGTTGTCCGGACCGATTCCTTGCTACCGACTCTGCCTCGCTCCGACCACGTATCCTGCCTGCCACTCCGCCTGTCTTCTGTCTGTACTCCTCGTTATCGAACCTGTCTGTCCCCGACAATGTATCCTGCCTGCCCCCTGCCTGTCTTCCGTCTGCTCTACAAATAAAAGACATTACCAAATATCCTTGCCTGTCTTTGTGCTGCAATTGGGTCCTAACCACACCCGTTACACAATGACCTGAGGGCCCCCTTTAAGAAGAGTGGGGGGCCAGGCCTCAGCAGACAATAAGTCGACTTGTGAACAGCATGAGACGTCCTTGTCAAGCTGTAACTGATGCTCAAGGGCACATGACAAGTTTACATTTACATTTACATTTAGTCATTGATCAGACGCTTTTATCCAAAGCGACTTACAATTGTTCAAACAGCGACGGACAGGAGCAATGAGGGGTTAAGTGTCTTGCTCAAGGACACTACAGCATGCAAGCAGGAGGAGCCTGGGATCCAACCAGCAACCTTTAGATTACTAGACCACCAGCTCTACCGCCTGAGCTACCATCCCCTCCCCTCCCCTCTCAATAGTTATTGAGACATTGACATTTGTTGTTGTGGTAAACCCACCACTGTTGTTGGCTTTTGTTTCAATACATAGTTTGAGATGAGGAAATCACCATTGTATCTTCTACTTAAATGCTCTACTTTCATCACATCATATCACTGGAGCGTCAACTTTTTACATTTTCCATCAATTTCACCCAAAAGCCAAATATCCCTAATTTTTTGTGGGTAGTGTATATACAGTATATATATATATATATATACACTGATCATATACTATATATATACTGATCATATACTGTATATTATATATATATATATATATATATATATATATATATATATATATATATATATATATATTTATTTATTTATTTATATATATATATATATATACTGTTACATACCGAGAATCAGCAGGCCCAGGCCCCCGCCTTTGCCCGCTGCCCGGCTGGCATTGCACCCAATCCCAACGCCCCCAATCCCTGCAGGTGGTGGGCCCACAGGGTGGCAGCTCCATGATATTTATTCGGGCTATGCCCAGCCATTATGTATATTGTGTTATATATTATTATTATTACTATGATTATATGTATACTGCTATGTATTATTATTATTATTTTATATATACTGTTATATATTATTATTAAATATATACTGTTATATATTATTAATATTATTATTATTATTATTATTATTATTATTATTATTATTATTATTATTATTATACTGTTATATGATAATATCATATATATACTGTTATATATTATTATTATATATATATACTGTTATATATTATATATATATATGAGGCAGCAGGTGAAGAGTCAGTTGTTGAAGTCTAAAAATGGGCGTGGTCAGGGTCTGAGCCACTTTGACAAGGAGCACATTGTGATGCTGGACGACTGGGTCAGAGCATCTCCACAAGCACAGGTCTTGTGGCTGTTCCCGCTGTGCAGTGGTTACTAGCTACCAAAAGTGTCCAAGGAAGGACGAGCGCTGAACCGGCCCCTGTCCACCCCTGAAAGCACCTACAATGGACACGTCAGCGCCACAACTGAACCATGGCGCAATGGAAGAAGGTGGAGGTCTGATGAATCACCCTTTCTTCGACGTCATGTGGATGGGCGGGGTTAGGGTCGGATCCATGGGGGCTCACCTCCAACTTGCAGGACTTATGTCTTGGCTTAGTGTTATAAGTGGAGCATTAATGTTGTGGCTGATCAGGGTGTGCCTATTATATAATAATAGTATATATATTGTACACAGCACAGTATAAGTGTTATAAGTGGAGCTTTAATGTTGTGGCTGATCAGGGTGTGCGTATTATATAATAATAGTATATATATTGCACACAGCACAGTATAAGTGTTATTAGTGGAGCTTTAATGTTGTGGCTGATCAGGGTGTGCGTATTATATAATAATAGTATATATATTGTACACAACACAGTATTAGTGTTATTAGTGGAGCTTTAATGTTGTGGCTGATCAGGGTGTATATTATATAATAATAGTATATATATTGTACACAGCACAGTATTAGTGTTATTAGTGGAGCTTTAATGTTGTGGCTGATCAGGGTGTGCGTATTATGTAATAATAGTATATATATTGTACACAGCACAGTATTAGTGTTATTAGTGGAGCTTTAATGTTGTGGCTGATCAGGGTGTGTGTATTATATAATAATAGTATATATATTGTACACAGCACAGTATTAGTGTTATTAGTGGAGCTTTAATGTTGTGGCTGATCAGGGTGTGCGTATTATATAATAATAGTATATATATTGTACACAGCACAGTATTAGTGTTATTAGTGGAGCTTTAATGTTGTGGCTGATCAGGGTGTGCGTATTATATAATAATAGTATATATATTGTACACAACACAGTATTAGTGTATTAGTGGAGCTTTAATGTTACATTTACATTTACATTTAGTCATTTATCAGACGCTTTTATCCAAAGCGACTTACAAGGGAGAATAACATTCAGCTACATTGCGACAGAGATTAGTGTAATAACAACATTGGTGTAACAATAAATACTGCAAGGTGGTGCTAAGTAATTGTAGGTTAGGACAGGAGGTACTCACTGAAGAGCTGGGTCTTCAGGTTCTTCTTAAAGACAGAGGGAGGTCCCCGCTCTGGTCATTTTTGGCAGCTCGTTCCACCAACGTGGAACTACAAATGAGAATAGCCTGGATTGCCGTGGCTGTATGGCCGGCAGAGCCAGGCGACGCTCATTTGACGAGCGCAGCATCCGGGGGGCAACTTGTGCTCTTACAAGAGCATTTAAGTAGGTGGGAGCATTCCCAGCAATCACTCTGTAGGCCAGCATCAGAGACTTGAACTTGATGCGGGCGGCTACAGGTAACCAGTGGAGCTCGATGAGCAGCGGAGTGACATGTGCCCTCTTTGGCTGGTTGAACACCAGTCGCGCCGCCGCATTCTGTATCATCTGAAGTGGCTTCACCGCACAGGCCGGCAAGCCTGTTAAGAGGGCGTTGCAGTAGTCGAGACGGGACATCACCAAGGTTTGTACCAGCAGTTGAGTGGCATATTGGGTCAGGTACGGCCTGACTTTTCGGATGTTGAGTAGTGCGAAGCGGCAGGACCGGGAGACGGCGGCAACATGGTCCGAGAATGTCAGTTGGTCATCAATAATGACACCAAGATTCCTTGCAGCCTTGGTAGGAACAAGAGATAGAGAGTTGATTGTAATATCAATGTTGTGATAAATACCTTGTTTGGCCGGGAAGACCAGCAGTTCCGTTTTCGCCAGATTTAGTTGAAGATGATAATCCTTCATCCATGTGGATATGTCAGCGAGACAATCCGAGATCCGCGTCGAGACAGTAGGGTCGTCGGGCGGGAAGGACAGATAGAGTTGAGTATCATCCGCATAGCAGTGATATGAAAAGCCATGTGAGCGGATGATCGGGCCCAGTGAGGTGGTGTATATGGCAAAGAGGAGGGGTCCTAGCACCGAGCCTTGGGGCCCCCCTGTGGTGAGGTTGTGAGGCACAGACAGCTGGCCTCGCCATGTCACAATGAACGAGCGCCCAGTGAGGTAAGATTCGAACCAGGAAAGTGCACTGCCCGTTATGCCCATGCTTGAGAGTATGGACAGGAGTATGCAATGATTGACAGTGTCAAAAGCAGCTGATAAGTCTAGCAGAATGAGGACCGAGGATTTGGCAGCAGCTCTAGCAGTTTTTAAGGCCTCTGTCACAGACAACAGGGCTGTTTCGGTGGAGTGACCACTTTTGAAGCCAGATTGAAGTGTATCAAGAAGGTTGTTTCTTGACAGGTACTCTGTAACCTGTCTAGAGACCGCCCTCTCTAAGGTTTGGAAAGGAATGGGAGGAGAGAGACCGGCCGATAGTTTCCTACTTGATTGGGATCGAGTGAGGGTTTTTTGAGCAGTGGTGCGACCCGAGCCGCTTTGAAAGCGGAAGGGAAAGTGCCGGAAGTTAGGGAAGAATTAATCACATGTGTGATTGCCGGGGTGATAGTCGGTGATATGGCTTGAAGGAGGTTGGATGGGATCGGATCTAGCGGACAGGTAGTAGGACGGCTACATGTTAGTAGTTTAGATACCTCACTTTCAGCGAGGGGAGTGAAACCAGGGAACGATGAGCCTAGGGCTGGAGAAGACAGGTTGTGAGTAAGTTGTTTAGTGAATTGGCTGCTGATGGCTGCCACTTTGTTAGTAAAAAAGGAGGCAAGGCAGTCAGCAGTGAGGTTAGTAGCTGGAGGAGGTGGTGGAGGGTAAAGCAGAGACTTGAAGGTGGTGAATAACTTACGTGTGTCTGTGGCACCGTTGATCCTATCATTGAAGAAGGCCTTCTTAGCAGCAGTGATGCTGGAGGAGAAGGAGGACAGCAGTGTCTGGTAGCTTGCAAGATCCTCAGTTGTTTTGGATTTGTGCCATTTCCTCTCGGCTGCTCTGAGGTCAGTGCGCGTTGTCCGGAGGGTGTCAGTCAGCCAAGGGTGCGACTGGGTTGAACGAGCAGGTCTGGTGGATAGTGGACACAGGATATCCAGACATGAGCTCAAGGTGGAGCAGAGAGAGTCAGTGGCATCATTTACCTGCAGAGAGAAGAAAGTGTCGTGGGGTGGAAGAGAAGAGGAGAGCACAGAGGAGAAGTGGGTGGGAGACAAGTTGCGGAGATTGCTGCGGATAGTAACCATGGGTGGGGAGGTGGGGGGTTGTTTTGGTAGCTGGACATTGAAGTGGATGAAGAAGTGGTCAGAGAGATGAAGAGGAGTGACCCATAGGTTGTCGGTGGTACAGCTCCGAGCAAGAATGAGATCAAGCTCTTTGCCAGCCTTGTGAGTCGGTGGAGTCGGGATCTGTCTTAGGTCGAACGAGCGAACCAAAGACAGGAAGTCAGCCGAGCTCGCACTGTCCAAGTGGATGTTCATGTCTCCGAGGACGAGCATGGGACACTCGTGCTCAGGGATTGATGACAGCAGGGTGTCAAGCTCATGTAGGAAGTCACCTAGTTGTCCCGGTGGACGGTAGATGACGACCACATAGGCTTTCACCGGAGCAGTCACCAAGACGGCGTGATATTCAAAGGAGGCAAAGTTGTTTAAAGGCAGCAGTGGATTAAATTTCCATGTGTTGGAAATTAGCAGGCCAGTCCCACCACCACGGCCAGATGGTCTGGATGTGTGGGAGAATGAGTAGTTAGTGGAGAGTGCAGCCGGGGTTGCGCTATCTTCCGGTTTAATCCATGTCTCAGTGAGAGCAAGGAGCTCCAAGGAGAGGTGGTTGGCATGACCAGAAATGAAGTCTGCCTTGTTAACTGCAGATCGACAATTCCACAAGCCAACAGAGAAGGAGGTTGTTGTGGCTGATCAGGGTGTATATTATATAATAATAGTATATATATTGTACACAGCACAGTATTAGTGTTATTAGTGGAGCTTTAATGTTGTGGCTGATCAGGGTGTATATTATATAATAATAGTATATATATTGTACACAGCGCAGTATTAGTGTTATTAGTGGAGCTTTAATGTTGTGGCTGATCAGGGTGTGTGTATTATATAATAATAGTATATATATTGTACACAGCACAGTATTAGTGTTATTAGTGGAGCTTTAATGTTGTGGCTGATCAGGGTGTGTGTATTATATAATAATAGTATATATATTGTACATAGCACAGTATTAATGTTATTAGTGGAGCTTTAATGTTGTGGCTGATCAGGGTGTGTATTATATAATAATAGTATATATATTGTACACAGCACAGTATTAATGTTATTAGTGGAGCTTTAATGTTGTGGCTGATCAGGGTGTGTGTATTATATAATAATAGTATATATATTGTACACAGCACAGTATTAATGTTATTAGTGGAGCTTTAATGTTGTGGCTGATCAGGGTGTGTGTGTGACCTCACGTCAGGTGTTTTTCAGGTGACTCACAATAAAAGTTTTTTCTCTTGGACCTGAACAACCACACACACACACACACACTCTCTCTAATTGCACTGTAGTTCTACTTCCTGGTTGAAGGAGTTGAACAGTCGTCCGCAGGAGCCACCAAAGCTGCAGCAGCACCGAGCGTCCAGCGGTGAGGAACTACCTTGTTTTAGAGTAAATACAACTCTCCTTTTCCACAGTTAATATCGGTGTCTGAGGTTCCCAAAACATGTTTTTGAGGTTTGTTGCTGAACATTCTAGTCATTGGAACATGCCTCATAACCCTCTTGTTCCAGGACGCTCTGTTTAGTGGGAGGAGCCACCCTCCTGAGATCCCTAGTTCTGTGAGCCAATGGGGTTTGAGCTTTACTTCCTGGTTCCGTTGCGTTGACTCTGTAACTTTGTCAACAAACCAGAGGAGAAAAAAATCCACCTTGTCTCTGCATCATCGGACGTCTGCAGCCTCATTCCAAACTTTGTTCCACTTTGGTTGCCGTGCTCCAAGCTTGTGGGACACGGACAGCGCACCGCCGTTCATGTCAATACATCCTACATCTACAATAAAAACACTGTTTTTATGGGGTGTGTTTGGAGAAAGGCAGCGGATGGAGCAGACAACCTTATGTCCCTGCTAAATGACTAAATGTAAAATGTAAATGACGTAGAACAAGTCTGAGCGTTTTGTTCAAAGACTTTACTTTCTCATGAGTTGACCTCATTATTTGACACTTGGACCACGCCTAAAATCAACATGCTACATTGAACATTGTGTCTATATGACAGGAAATAAGGAAAAGCGCAAGAGGCCGCCTTTCATATCAACTCCATGAGGTAGGATGTTATTAGGATACACTCCATGACTGTCTGTGTGTGTGTGTGTGTGGCCCTACATGCCAAATAGTGCACATCGCCACGCTCCAAAAACCCGGAATGTTGTTCCAGAATTTCAAGAACAGCTGCTTCGCGCAGAGGAACCAAACCTGAATTCTGATTTGTCAATAACAACTCTTCCTGGTTTCACGTCTCTCGTATGGCTCCGCCTACATGCTGCTGCCTACGCTGGCTGGTGGCGCCATCAAGTGGCACAACATAGAAACTACAATGGAAGACTGGACGCCAACGTGGCATTCAGGAGGAATCCAGTTGAACATGATTCACAGGAAACTGCATGCTAACCGTGTTAGCTTAATGCAAGGCTCCAGAGGGGATCAGCTAGCCTAGCTCCAGTGAAATGAGGGGATGAGATGGATGAAAAACCGTCCCTTTAACATAATACTTAACGTAGTACTATGCTACTTACTTTGTGGTATTTTGTAGAATGCACATATTTTTTTCTTGTGTGTCTGTCAGAAAATGGCGTACATAGGGAACCTGATGTCGGAGAAGCAGTTCCAGTGCTCCATCTGTCTGCAGGTCCTCAGGGACCCGGTCACCACACCCTGCGGACACAACTTCTGCCAGTCCTGCCTCCACGGGGCCTGGGACACCGCTGCCGGCCTCCCGGGGACCGGGGACGCCGCTCCCGGCCCCCGGAGGACCGGGGACGCCGCAGCCGGCCTCCCGGGGACCGGGGACGCATCAGCCGGCACCCGGAGGACCGGGGATGCCGCAGCCGGCCTCCGGAGGACCGGGGACGCCGCCGCCGGATGCCACTGCCCCTCTTGCCAGACGCCTTTCTGCCCCCGGCCCCAACT
>NC_137209.1:24537497-24552497 GCF_960531495.2 Zeus faber | reverse complement strand
TGACATGAGAGGTTTATTATTCAATTAAATTAAAGTTATTACAGGAAACAATTTGATTTAATAGATTATTGTCAAAACAAGAAATAGTTTATTATTCTATTAAATTAAAGTTATTACAGGAAACAATTTGTTTTAATAAATTATAGTTATTACAGGAAATAGTTTATTATTCTATTAAATTATAGTAATTACAGGAAATAGTTTATTATTCTTTTAAATTATAGTAATTACAGGAAATAGTTTTTTATTCTATTAAATTATAGTTATAACAGGAAATTGTTCATTATTCTATTAAATTAAAGTTATAACAGGAAATAGTTTATTATTCTATTAAATTATAGTTATAACAGGAAATAGTTTATTATTCTATTAAATTATAGTTATTACAGTAAATAATTTATTATTCTATTAAATTAAAGTTATTACAGGAAATAGTTTATTATTCTATTAAATTACAGAAATTAAAGGAAACAATTTGTTATAATATATTATAGTTATGACATGAAAGGTTTATTATTCATTTAAATTAAAGTTATTACAGGAAAAATTTTGATTTAATAGATTATAGTTATAACAATAAATAGTTTATTATTCTATTAAATTAAAGTTATTACAGGAAACAATTTGTTTTAATAAATTATAGTTATAACAGGAAATAGTTTATTATTCTATTAAATTACAGTTATAACAGGAAATAGTTTATTATTCTATTAAATTAAAGTAAATCCCGGAAACAGTTTATTATTCTATTAAATTAAAGTAAATCCAGGAAATAGTTTATTATTCTATTAAATTATAGTTATTACAGGGAATATTTTATTATTCTATTAAATTATAGTTATTACAGGAAATAGTTTATTATTCTATTAAATTATAGTTATTACAGGGAATAGTTTTTTATTCTATTAAATTATAGTTATTACAGGAAATCGTTTATTATTCTATTAAATTATAGTTATTACAGGGAATAGTTTATTATTCTTTTAAATTATAGTTATTACAGGGAATAGTTTATTATTATTTTAAATTATAGTTATTACAGGGAATAGTTTATTATTCTATTAAATTACAGTTATAACAGGAACTAGTTTATTATTCTATTAAATTAAAGTAAATCCAGGAAACAGTTTATTATTCTATTAAATTAAAGTAAATCCAGGAAATAGTTTATTATTCTATTAAATTATAGTTATTACAGGAAATAGTTTATTATTCTATTAAATTATAGTTATTACAGGGAATAGTTTATTATTCTATTAAATTATAGTTATAACAGGGAAGAGTTTATTATTCTATTAAATTATAGTTATTACAGGGAATAGTTTATTATTATTTTAAATTATAGTTATTACAGGGGATAGTTTATTATTCTATTAAATTATAGTTATAACAGGAAATAGTTTATTATTCTATTAAATTATAGTTATAACAGGGAATTGTTCATTATTCAATTAAATTAAAGTTATTACAGGAAATAGTTTATTATTCTATTAAATTATAGTTATTACAGGGGATAGTTTGTTATTCTATTAAATTACAGTTATAGCAGGAAATAGTTTATTATTCTATTAAATTATAGTTATAACAGGGGATAGTTTATTATTTTATTAAATTACAGAAATTACAGGAAACAATTTGTTATAATATATTATAGTTATGACTTGAAAGGTTTATTATTCAATTAAATTAAAGTTATTACAGGAAACAATTTGATTTAATAGATTATAGTGTTAACAATATATAGTTTATTATTCAATTAAATTAAAGTTATTACAGGAAACAATTTGTTTTAATAAATTATAGTTATTACAGGAAATAGTTTATTATTCTATTAAATTATAGTAATTACAGGAAATAGTTTATTATTCTATTAATTTATAGTTATAACAGGAAATTGTTCATTATTCTATTAAATTAAAGTTATAACAGGAAATAGTTTATTATTCTATTAAATTATAGTTATTACAGGAAATAGTTTATTATTCTATTAAATTATAGTTATTCCAGGAAATTGTTGTATTCAATGTAATTGAAGTTTTATAACTAGTATGACTTGAAGTTTTATAACTAGTATGACTCGTTTTATAACTAGTACAACTTGAAGTTTTATAACTAGTATGACGATTTTATATGTAGTACAACTAGTTGTTTAAAAGCTAGTGTGTCAATGTGTTGACATGTGCCCTCTTTGGCTGGTTGAACACCAGTCGTGCCGCCGCATTCTGTATCATCTGAAGTGGCTTCACCGCACAGGCCGGCAAGCCTGTTAAGAGAGCGTTGCAGTAGTCGAGACGGGACATCACCAAGGTTTGTACCAGCAGTTGAGTGGCATATTGGGTCAGGTACGGTCTGACTTTTCGGATGTTGAGTAGTGCGAAGCGGCAGGACCGGGAGACGGCGGCAACATGGTCCAAGAATGTCAGTTGGTCATCAATAATGACACCAAGATTCCTTGCAGCCTTGGTAGGAACAAGAGATAGAGAGTTGATTGTAATATCAATGTTGTGATAAATACCTTGTTTGGCCGGGAAGACCAGCAGTTCCGTTTTCGCCAGATTTAGTTGAAGATGATAATCCTTCATCCATGTGGATATGTCAGCGAGACAATCCGAGATCCGCGTCGAGACAGTGGGGTCGTCGGGCGGGAAGGACAGATAGAGTTGAGTATCATCCGCATAGCAGTGATATGAAAAGCCATGTGAGCGGATGATCGGGCCCAGTGAGGTGGTGTATATGGCAAAGAGGAGGGGTCCTAGCACCGAGCCTTGGGGCCCCCCTGTGGTGAGGTGGTGAGGCACAGACAGCTGGCCTCGCCATGTCACACTGAACGAGCGCCCAGTGAGGTAAGACTCGAACCAGGAAAGTGCACTGCCCGTTATGCCCATACTTGAGAGTATGGACAGGAGTATGCTGTGATTGACAGTGTCAAAAGCAGCTGATAAGTCTAGCAGAATGAGAACCGAGGATTTGGCAGCAGCTCTAACTTTAATTTGAAGCTCTTAAGCTCTTCAGCAGGGACCTCCCTCTCTGTCTTTAAGAAGCACTTGAAGACCCAGCTCTTCAGTGAGTACCTCCTGTCCTAACCTACAAGTACTCAGCACTACCTAGCAGTATTTATTGTTACACTAATGTTTCTGTCGCAATGTAGCTTGAATGTTATTCTCCCTTGTAAGTCGCTTTGGATAAAAGCGTCTGATAAATGACTAAATGTAATGTAATGTAATGTTATTACAGGAATTTGTTTATTCATATGGAGAATAGTTCCCTATTTCTACTAGTTTGACTGTTTTTCTCAGTGGTAGCTCTTAAACTCGACACACTAGCTATTAAACAACTAGTTGTACTCCATATAAACTCGTCATACTAGTTATAAAACTTCAAGTTGTACTAGTTATAAAACGAGTCATACTAGTTATAAAAGTTCAAGTCATACTAGTTATAAAATTAGTCATAAAGTTATAAAACGAGTCATACTAGTTATACAAGTATACATACTAGTTATAAAACGAGTCATACCAGTTATACAACAAGACATACTAGTTATAAAACGTGTCTTACTATTTTTACAACTAGACATACTAGTTATACAGCGAGACATACCAGTTGTACATCTAAGCATAATTGTTATAAAACTAGTCATACTAGTTATAATGCTAGACACACTAGTAATAAAACTAGCCATACTAGTTATGAAACTAGTCATACTAGTTATAATGCTAGACATACTAGTAACAAAACTAGCCATACTAGTTATAAGACTAGTCAAACTAGTTATAAAACGACTAGTTGTTGTCGTAATAAAATTAGGCATACTAGCTATGAGACTTGTCATACTAGTTATAAAACGACCAGTTGTAGTCGTAATAAAACGAGACATACTAGTTATGAGACTAGTCATACTAGTTGTAGTAGTTATTAAACTAGACATACTAGTTAGAAAATGAATCATACAAGTTATAAAACTAGACACACCAGTTATAAAATTATTAATACTAGTTATACAACTAGACATAATAGTTAGAAAACTCGTCATACTCGTAATAAAACGAATCACATTACTTATACACATAGACATAGTAGTTATAAACCCAGACACACAAGTTATGCAACTAGTCGTACTAGTTATACAACTAGACATACTAGTTATAAAACTAGTCATACTAGTAATAAAACGAATCATATTAGTTATACGACTAGACATACAAGTTATGCAACTAGTCATACTAGTTATAAAACTCGACATATTAGTTATAAACCCAGACATACTCGTTATACAACTAGACATACTAGTTATTATGCTAGACATACTAGTAATACAACAAGCCATACTAGTTATGAGACTCATCATACTAGTTATAAAACGACTAGCCATACTAGTTATAATGCTCGACTTAGTAGGAATAAAACTAGCAATACTAGTTATGAGACTAGTCATACTAGTTGTAAAACGACTAGTTGTGGTAGTTATAAATCTAGACATACTAGTTATAAAAGGAATCTCACTAGTTCTAAAACTAGTCATACTGGTTTTAAAATGAATCATACGCGTTATACAACAAATCACACTCGTTATACAACTAGTCATACTAGTTCAAAGTCTTGTCGGTGTACTGGTGTATTCAGTTCGCAGTGTGTAACCAGCAGGTCACCTCTTCAGACCCTGGTCCCTGAGGGTCATTGTGTCTTCACAGTAGTAATAAAATACCCTCCATCTGCAGTGGATGTGGTGCTGGACCCGGACTCCGCCCACCCCAACATCGTGCTGTCAGGCGATGGGAAACAGGCGGCGCGGGGCGACCTGCTGCACGTCCTGCCAGACCTGCCCCAGCGCTTCGACCCGACCATCTGCGTCCTGGCCACCGGCAGCTTCCTGTCCGGGAGGTTCTACTTCCAGGTCGGTCTACTTCCTCACTTCCCGTTCCTCCACCCCACTTCCTATTACCCCACCTCACTTCCTGTTCCTCCTCCTCACTTCCTGTTCTTCCACCCTACTTCCTGTTTCTCAACCTCGCTTCCTCTTTCCACACCTCATGATACAAGGAGAACATGTTTTTTGAATGAGATTTCGTTTATATTTTTAAGTCTTAATCCTTTGCCCGATTGGACGGGCTGCACCTGACACCTGTCACCCGTGACCCAGGTTGCCGTGGGGACCAAGACCTTCTGGGACCTTGGCGTGGTCCAGGAGTCGGTCCACAGGAAGGGGAGGATCACCTGCACGCCAGAGAACGGCTACTGGACCGTGAGGCTGCGGGGCGGCCACGAGTACCGGGCCCTGGACTCGCCTTCGGTCCTGCTGGCCCTGGAGCGCCGGCCCCGCACCGTGGGCGTCTACGTGGACTACGAGGCCGGGACGGTGTCCTTCCTGGACGTGGACGCCCTGTCCCACCTCTACACCTTCCGGGGAGGCTGCTTCACCCAGAGGCTCCTCCCCTTCCTCAGCCCCGGCATCAGCGATGGGGGACGCAACTCCGCCCCACTGGTTCTCACGGTCCCCCAGGAGCCACCGGTTCCCCAGGAGCCACCGGTTCCCCGGGAGATACTAGGCCCCCACGAGATACCAGTCCCCCAGGATATACTGGGACCCCAGGATCCACGGGTCCACGAGGAGCCATCGGTCCCCTAGGATCCACCGGTCCGTCAGGGGGTGCCAGGAGGCGGGGCTAGAGTTCCAGACCAGGAAATACTAAAACTGATGATTGATTGAAATTAAAATTAAATTGCAGATTATTGTGACAGATTTCCTGCTTGCATTTTCTGTCTCATAATAATAATAATAATAATAATAATAATAATATAGTCAGTATTGTTGTTGTTGTTGTTGTTGTTGTTGTTGTTTATTATTAATATTAGCATTATCAGTAATAATAATAATAATAATTATAATAATTATAATAAAGTGAGTATTATTTTTGTTGTTGTTCTTTATTATTAGTATTAGTATAGGTTTTAACATTATTATCATTATTATAATTATTATTAATAATAATAATAATAATAATAATAATTATGATTATTATAATAATCATAATTATAATAAACAGAGAAAGTAAATTTCTTTTTTTGTCATGTACATAATCATAACAGTATTTAATTAATGAAGTAAAACTGTTTTCTCATCCAGGAAACCAAGCACATTATAACAATTATAAAAAAAAATATATATATATGTATTATTAATAATAATAGTAATAATAACAATAATTATAACAATAATAATAATAATAATTATTATTATTATTAATAATAATAATAATAATAACAATAACAATAACAATAACAATAACAATAACAATAATAATAAAACATATTATTATTAATAATAATAATAATAATAATAATAATAATAATAATAATGATCATTATTATTAATAATAATAATAATAATAATAATAATAATAATAATAATAATAATGATCATTATTATTATTAATAATAATAATAATAATAATAAGTATAATAATAATAATGATCATTATTATTATTATTAATAATAATAATAATAGTAATAATAATAAGTATAATAATAATAATGATCATTATTATTATTATTAATAATAATAATAATAATAATAATAATAATAATAATAATAATAATAAGTATAATAATAATAATGATCATTATTATTATTATTAATAATAATAATAATAATAATAATAATAATAATATTAATAATAATGATCATTATTATTATTATTATTATTATTATTATTATTAATAATAATAATAATAATAATAATAATAATCTATCGGTCTGGGTCGGGGTGGTTCGGTAGTGACCTCACGAGGCTTCGCGCCGCGTCTCACCGTCTTCTCGCGATACTTGAGCTTCGCTCGCACGCAGCCGGTATCTTCTTTCCAAGATGGCGGCCTCCACGGACAGCAGCGGCTCCGCGGCAGCGACCAAGAAGAACCACCTGGGGATCCCCGAGGCGGTGTTCGTGGTGGGTGAGCCGGCACCGGAGCTTAACCCGGGGTTAAAACATTACTGCATCATCACCGGGGCTGGGCTGGGCCGTGCCCCCGGGCCAACGCTCACAGGCTCATGCTACGCTCCATGCTTGGGAGGAGCTGAGTTATTTCAGTCAGTTATTGTAATTTCAGCTT
The DNA here is from genome assembly GCF_960531495.2 of Zeus faber. NCBI lineage: Eukaryota > Metazoa > Chordata > Actinopteri > Zeiformes > Zeidae > Zeus > Zeus faber. The sequence goes on along the minus strand of NC_137209.1, from coordinate 24,545,389 downwards.
CTCTTAAAACCTCTTGAATTCAGTCAGATTTACAGATATCATTGAATAGTCCTGGGTCCTCGTTCTGCAATATGAATAAATACTTAAACATGAATATCTGACATTTCCTAACATTTACCTTAAAAAGGTCTTTAAAGGGTTAAATTATCCGACACCCTGGAGTCAGTTCAATCCAGTGGCTCCAGTTCCATCCAACTGAGGAAACACTGACATGATGATGATGATGATGAAGGAAGGATGGATGGAAGATAGATGTGGACAGAGATGGGTGGATGATCGATGGTGTATCTGTCTATCCATTGAATGATAAACAACAAATACAACCCGATTAAAATTATGAAATAAACCAAATCAACAGTAATGCAGAAAGATGAAGCTCAAGGGTGATAAACACCAAATATAACCTGTGAGAAAAATAGGAAAGTAAAGGTGAAACGGAGAGCAGGAAGCAGGATGTGGACGCCCGTTGACGCCCGTTGACGTGCGTTGACGTGTGTTGACGTGTGTTGACATGCGTTGAGGTGTTGACATATGTTGACGTATTGATGTGCGTTGAGGCGTTGACGTGCGTTGAGGTGTTGATGTGAGTTGAGGTGTTGATATGCATTGAGGTGTTGACGTGTGTTGACATGCGTTGAGGTGTTGACATATGTTGACGTATTGATGTGCGTTGAGGCGTTGATGTGAGTTGAGGTGTTGATATGCATTGAGGTGTTGATGTGTGTTGTCCCGTTGATGTGCGCTGACTTGCGTTGACGTGCCTTCACGTGTTGACCTGCGTTGACGTGCGTTGACGTGTGTTGACATGTGTTGAGGTGTTCACATGTGTGTTTGGGTCTTGACGTGCATTGAGGTGTTGATGTGCGTTGAGGTGTTGACATGTGTTGACGTGCGTTGAGGTGTTGACGTGTGTTGACGTGCGTTGACGTGTTGAGTTGTGTTGGCGTGCGTTGAAGTGTTGACGTGCATTGATGTGCGTTGGTGCGTTGACGTGCGTTGGTGGGTTGGTGCATTGACGTGCGTTGAGGTGTTGACGTGCGTTGACGTGTGTTGACATGTGTTGACATGCGTTGACGTGTGTTGACATGTGTTGACATGCGTTGACGTGTGTTGACGTGCGTTGATGTGTATGGACGTGCGCTGACGTGAGTTGATGTGTTGACGTAGGTCGACGTGCGTTGACATGCATTGGCGTGTTGACGTGCGTTGAAGTGTGTTGACGTGTTGACTTGCGTCGATGTGCGTCGATGTGTTGACGTGCTTTGACCTGTGTTGACGTGCGTAGAAGTGTGTTGACATGCTTTGAGGTGTTGACGTGTGTTGACGTGCGTTGGTGTGTTGACGTGCATTGACATGTTGAAGTGCACTGAGGTGTTGACGTGCATTGACATGCGTTGGTGTGTTGATGTGCATTGCGGTGTTGTCGTGCATTGACGTGTTACGTGTGTTGATGTGCTTTGCCATGTGTTGACGTGTGTGGACGTGTGTTGACGTGTGTTGCGGTGTTGATGTGGGTTGCCGTGCGTTGACGTGCGTTGACGTGCGTTGACGTGTGTTGACATGCATTGACATGTTGAAGTGCACTGAGGTGTTGACGTGCGTTGACATGTGTTGGTGTGTTGACGTGCATTGCGGTGTTGCGTGCGTTGACGTGTTACGTGTGTTGCCATGTGTTGACGTGTGTGGACGTGCGTTGATGTGCGTTGATGTGTTGACGTGTGTTGATGTGCGTTGACATTTTGAAGTGCGCCTACGCGTTGATGTGTTGACGTGTTGACGTGCCCTGTGTGCCGCTGCAGGAGGACGTGGACTCCTACATGAAGCTTCCTGGGAACGAGGCGGCCGACGGCGTCCTGAGGAAGCAGGACGAGGAGCACCAGAAGTACAAGTACATGGAGCTCAACTTGGCCCAGAAGAAGCTCCGGTAACGTCAGAGCAGTGGTGCCAGCCTTTGTATCAACTATGTCATGGGAATATGAAATCAAAACATAGGTACAGAATGGAAATCAGAGCAAGACAGACACAAAAGCACAAATCCAGAGAAGCGTGGGTGTGGGGTTGTACTGGGTTGTACTGTTCAATCCCAAGTATTGATCAGATTGAACCTGTTGCTTTTGATCATGGCTCCTCTTCTTCAGGATGAAAGCTGAGCAGCATTTCAGAAATTTTTTTTTGCGAAATCACGATTAATCAAACTTTGTGCGATTAGTCATTTAAATCGCTTTATTCTACTGTCTTATTGTTTATTCTATTATTTTTGCCTATTTTTTATGTGAGCTGCTATGACACTACAATTTCCCTCCGAGGACGAATTGAGTGTCCGTCTGGAACCTGTCTGTCTGTCTAATACAGTACCATACTCCTTAATTCCTTCTGGACCCATGGGACGTCTTTGATTGTGGAATCTGAAATAATAAACGTCTCACGTACTACAGTGTTGCTTTGGGAAACATTCTGCTTTCTAATATTTTTATTGTATTTGATAATTTCTTCTCATTTTGAAAAGTTTTTATTTTTAATGCCTATTGTCTGCAGCGAAGTGCACCAGGTCTCACCGCAACAAGTTCCTCCGATATGAGAATGTGATTATGAACCGACGGTGATTGTTGTTCCTGTTTGTTCCAGGTTGAAAAGTCAGATTCCACAGATCAAACAGACGCTGGAGATGCTGCGCTACATGCAGAAGAAGAAGGTGCAGCCCCCAAAACACCCAGTAGTCGTCAAACTGTTGGCTTTGTTTCAATGTGTGTTTGTGATGTTTTTTCGGGGTGAACAGATGTTCGTTCCTCCCCCAGGACGCCACGGAGCCCCTGCAGACCCACTTCCTGTTGGCCGACAATGTGTACTGCAAGGCCTCTGTGCCCCCCACGGACAAAGTGTGTCTGTGGCTCGGGGTCAGTTTATAGTTAATATCAACCCTTGTATACTAATACTGATATATCACTTGTATAATAATATTCTAATACATAATAATAATAATAATTATTATTATTATTATTATTATTGTTATTATTGTTTATTATTATGTGGATGATGATAAATTCATACTTACATAATAAATACTTAATAATAATAAACATGCTTATTCAATAATATACATAGTTACATAATATATGTATATAATATACAATACTAATAATATCCTTATATAAAAATGTCCTAATATTTAAATAATAATATACAAATCCTTATACAATATTTTTTTAATACTTATATAATATACTTAGAATTCATAACTATATTTGAATATAATAATAATATATATATATATATATATATATATATATATATATATATATATATATATATATATATATATATATATATATATATACATGCTTATATGATAATATGGTTTTACTGATATTCTAATACTTCTTTTTTAAGTAATTATATGGCAAAGGTCACCAAAATGTCATGACTATGGTATTCCTGTTTTATATATTAGTATTTGTATATTAGTATGCAATATTAATCATTTATCTATGCAGGCCAACGTGATGCTGGAGTACGACATCGATGACGCCCAGGCTCTGCTGGAGAAGAACCTGAGCACGGCCACCCGGAACCTGGACTCTCTGGAGGACGACCTGGACTTCCTGAGGGACCAGTTCACAACCACTGAAGTCAGTATCCTTCCACCACCAGAAGCCAGAGAATATGATATTATTAATGATTGTTATCAAAATGCTCATTGAATATATCAAATTATACATCAATTATGATCAAAACTCTCATTAAATTTATAAATAATAAATCAATTATGATCAAAACTTGAATTTAATATATAAATAATGAATCGGTTATGATCAAAACTAGAATTGAATATATCAAATAACCTTTGAATAAGTATAAAGTTGTGTTATCATTATTATTATGATTATTATTATTGTTTGCTGAGCCTGTGCCAGACATGGCCAGGGTTTACAACTGGGACGTGAAGAGACGCAGCAAAGACAACGTCCTGAAGACAGCCGACAAGTCCTAGTGCTGCTGCTCCTCCTCCTCTTCCTCCTCTTCACTGTGTTTTTGGTTAATTTGTTACTTATTAAAGTGTTTTTCTTCAAACTCAATAAAAACTCTGGGAGGGAGTTGTTTGTTTTTTCATTCATTTCTTATTTTTGATGTTTGTAACAACACAAATAATAAACAATAAACAAATGAAACACAATAGGGAATGTCTGGATGCATTACCTAACAAGCTGTTACTGTGATGGGCCTGGCAGGAAGGAGAAAGGGACCTGACAGGAAGTAGACAGGGCCTGGCAGGAAGGAGAAAGGGACCTGACAGGAAGGAGAAAGGGACCTGACAGGAAGTAGACAGGGCCTGGCAGGAAGGAGAAAGGGCCTGACAGGAAGTAGACAGGGGCCTGACGGGAAGTAGACAGGGGCCTGACGGGAAGTAGACAGGGGCCTGACGGGAAGTAGACAGGGGCCTGACGGGAAGTAGACAGGGGCCTGACGGGAAGGAGAAAGGGAACTGACGGGAAGGAGACAGGGAACTGACGGGAAGGAGAAAGGGACCTGACGGGAAGTAGAAAGGGGCCTGACGGGAAGGAGAAAGGGGCCTGACGGGAAGGAGAAAGGGGCCTGACGGGAATGAGAAAGGGACCTGACGGGAAGTAGACAGGGACCTGACGGGAAGGAGAAAGGGACCTGACGGGAAGTAGACAGGGACCTGAAGGGAAGTAGACAGGGACCTGACGGGAAGTAGACAGGGCCTGGCGGGAAGGAGAAAGGGACCTGACAGGAAGTAGACAGGGACCTGAAAGGAAGTAGACAGGGACCTGAAAGGAAGTAGACAGGGACCTGACAGGCTGTAGACAGGGAACTGACAGGAAGGAGACAGGGACCTGACAGGAAGTAGACAGGGCCTGACAGGAAGGAGAAAGGGACCTGACAGGAAGTAGACAGGGCCTGACAGGAAGGAGAAAGGGACCTGACAGGAAGGAGAAAGGGACCTGACAGGATGTAGACAGGGACCTGACAGGCTGTAGACAGGGAACTGACAGGAAGGCTAAAGGGATCTGACAGGAAGGAGACAGGAACCTGACAGGAAGTAGAGAGGGAACTGACAGGAAGTAGACAGGGACCTGACAGGAAGTAGAGAGGGACCTGACAGGAAGTAGAGAGGGAACTGACAGGCTGAAGACAGGGAACTGACAGGAAGTAGACAGGAACCTGACAGGAAGTAGACAGGGACCTGACAGGCTGTAGACAGGGACCTGACAGGAAGTAGACTGGGCCTGACAGGAAGTAGACAGGGCCTGACAGGAAGGAGAAAGGGACCTGGCAGGCTGAAGACAGGGAATTGACAGGAAGTAGACAGGAACCTGACAGGAAGTAGAATAGGGACCTGACAGGCTGTAGACAGGGAACTGACAGGAAGTAGACAGGGAACTGACAGGAAGTAGACAGGGAACTGACAGGAAGTAGACAAGGGCCTGACAGAAAGGCAAAAGGGACCTGACAGGAAGGAGAAAGGGACCTGACAGGAAGTAGACAGGGACCTGACAGGAAGTAGACAGGGACACTGTGGACTACAGGTAGTATCATTTTTTTCTTTTATCTTCCATTTGAGACAGAGAGAGGGTTGACCCAGAAGAGGGAGGGAGAGAGAGAGAGAGGGGGAGGGTTGACCCAGAAGAGGGAGGGAGGGAGTTGCTTGAGGCTTGTACTCAGTTGGTGTCAGTCAACAGGACGGTTCAGTTTCACTGTGTTTACAATAGAAACAGAACAAACTGAACATTTCATACAAACTGCTTCTGTGAGTACGGCCACCTTCCTGTGTGTAGTGTTGTGTTGTGTTGTGTTATATAGTATAGTGTTGTGTTGTATAGTATAGTGTTGTGTTGTGTTGTGTTATATAGTGTAGTGTGGTGTTATATAGTATAGTGTTGTGTAGTGTTGTGTTGTGTTGTATTGTATAGTGTTGTGTTGTGTTATATAGTATAGTGTTGTGTTGTATAGTATAGTGTTGTGTAGTGTTGTGTTATATAGTATAGTGTGGTGTTATATAGTATAGTGTTGTGTAGTGTTGTGTTATATAGTATAGTGTTGTGTTATATAGTATAGTGTTGTGTAGTGTTGTGTTATATAGTATAGTCTTGTGTAGTGTTGTGTTATATAGTATAGTCTTGTGTTATATAGTATAGTCTTGTGTTATATAGTAAAGTGTTGTGTTATATAGTATAGTGTTGTGTAGTGTTGTGTTATATAGTATAGTGTTGTGTTATATAGTATAGTCTTGTGTAGTGTTGTGTTATATAGTATAGTGTTGTGTAGTGTTGTGTTATATAGTATAGTGTTGTGTTATATAGTAAAGTCTTGTGTAGTGTTGTGTTATATAGTATAGTGTTGTGTAGTGTTGTGTTATATAGTATAGTCTTGTGTTATATAGTAAAGTGTTGTGTTATATAGTATAGTGTTGTGTTGTGTTGTTTTGGGACGGGACCCAGAGTCCTCACGTTGCTCCAGGGCTCCGTCAGGTTGCCATGGTGAGGGGGAGATGCAGCGCGAGCGGCTGCTGAAGGTGCTGGTGGTCGGGGACTTGGGTGTGGGCAAGACCTCCATCATCCAGCGCTACGTGCAGCAGGTGTTCTCCCAGCACTACAGGGCCACCATCGGGGTGGACTTCTCCCTCAAAGTGCTACACTGGGACCCGGGCACCGCGGTCCGCCTGCAGCTCTGGGACATAGCAGGTGGGTCACTAACTACATAACTAACTAGATAACTAGTAGCCTGCCTGCAGCTCTGGGACATAGCAGGTGGGTCACTAACTACATAACTAACTAGATAACTAGTAGCCTGCCTGCAGCTCTGGGACATAGCAGGTGGGTCACTAACTACATAACTAACTAGATAACTAGTAGCCTGCCTGCAGCTCTGGGACATAGCAGGTGGGTCACTAACTACATAACTAACTAGATAACTAGTAGCCTGCCTGCAGCTCTGGGACATAGCAGGTGGGTCACTAACTACATAACTAACTAGATAACTAGTAGCCTGCCTGCAGCTCTGGGACATAGCAGGTGGGTCACTAACTACATAACTAACTAGATAACTAGTAGCCTGCCTGCAGCTCTGGGACATAGCAGGTGGGTCACTAACTACATAACTAACTAGATAACTAGTAGCCTGCCTGCAGCTCTGGGACATAGCAGGTGGGTCACTAACTACATAACTAACTAGATAACTAGTAGCCTGCCTGCAGCTCTGGGACATAGCAGGTGGGTCACTAACTACATAACTAACTAGATAACTAGTAGCCTGCCTGCAGCTCTGGGACATCGCAGGTGGGTCACTAACAACTGAACTAACTAGATAACTAGTCAAACGTACATCTGGGCTGGATGTAGGTTCGATCCCCTGGTGGGAGGGAAGCCACCTCAAGGTCCTGGTCTGAGAGACACTCATTGTTACTAGAAACTAAGAGAGTGTTTGTGTGTGTGTGTGTGTGTGTGTGTGTGTGTGTGTGTGTGTGTGTGTGTGTGTGTGTGTGTGTGTGTGTGTGTGTGTGTGTGTGTGTGTCTCTATTAGACTCATGTGAGGGGAGTTAGATTACACACACACACACACACACACACGTGGGTGAGGGTTGAATTCCTCTTACTTCTCTTCAGACGCTCACTCTTCTTTTCCTGTTAGTGAAACATATTTTATAAATTCAATGAATTTTCGACGTTTAAAATGTTTTTGCAGCAGAGTTAGAGTACGGACTCTGCTGAGAAACATGTAGAGGTGACCTCTTGTGCTTTTCCTTATTTCCTGTCATATAGACACAATGTTCAATGTAGCATGTTGATTTTAGGCGTGGTCCAAGTGTCAAATAATGAGGTCAACTCATGAGAAAGTAAAGTCTTTGAACAAAACGCTCAGACTTGTTCTACGTC
>NC_137209.1:24527497-24529997 GCF_960531495.2 Zeus faber | reverse complement strand
CATGATGTGGTTGGGTGGGGTTACTATCACACATGCGTGTACACACTGGGATGATGTGTTTTTATTCTGCTCCTGCCAAAACCTGAAAGACAATGTGAGAAGTTTATTCATCAGGAAAATGACACAACACCTTCAAAACCTTTTCTGCCATCCTCCATCTTCCTCCATCCTCCATCTTCCTCCATCCTCCATCTTCCTGTGCAACAACCTTATCACACACACACACACACACACACACACACACACACACACACACACACACACACACACACACACACCCTCCTTCCTGTGCATTGTGATGTCAACAGTGTTTGAACTCTGTTACTTCCTTGTTTTTCTTGACTTCCTGTGGCAGCTTCCTCTTGTTGCATTGATCTAGTTGTTTCATCTTTATTTAAAGAGGAAGTGAGGTCACCATGGCAACCTTCACTTTCTTACTGCTGGAAACAACCAGTGAGGTCACCCTGGCAACTGCCGGTTTCTAACTGCCTTATTGTGTACACCTACTGTGTGTGTGTTACTGTGTACACCTACTGTGTGTACACAGTAACACACTTTATTTCAAGCCTTGTTTCTTCTTCTTCTTTATTTCAAGCCTTGTTTCTTCTTCTTCTTTATTTCAAGTCTTGTTTCTTCTTCTTCTTTATTTCAAGTCTTGTTTCTTCTTCTTCTTTATTTCAAGCCTTGTTTCTTCTTCTTCTTTATTTCAAGTCTTGTTTCTTCTTCTTCTTTATTTCAAGTCTTGTTTCTTCTTCTTCTTTATTTCAAGTCTTGTTTCTTCTTCTTCTTTATTTCAAGTCTTGTTTCTTCTTCTTCTTTTCAGTACAAACGACTTGAATCGTCACTAAAACAAAAGAGAAAAACTTAAAACATCAAACATTCCGTCAGCCGTCAACACTGTAGTTCCACCTCCATCCTGCAGGTGGAGCCGTCAACACTGTAGTTCCACCTCCATCCTGCAGGTGGAGCCGTCAACACTGTAGTTCCACCTCCATCCTGCAGGTGGAGCCGTCAACACTGTAGTTCCACCTCCATCCTGCAGGTGGAGCCGTCAACACTGTAGTTCCACCTCCATCCTGCAGGTGGAGCCGTCAACACTGTAGTTCCACCTCCATCCTGCAGGTGGAGCCGTCAACACTGTAGTTCCACCTCCATCCTGCAGGTGGAGCCGTCAACACTGTAGTTCCACCTCCATCCTGCAGGTGGAGCCGTCAACACTGTAGTTCCACCTCCATCCTGCAGGTGGAGCCACCACCTTCCCTCGCTCTGTGCCGGATTCATTGATTGTTCCTGGATCCACCCACAACAGAGAAGGGTCCTGAGGAAGGTCCTAGGAAGGAAGGAAGGAAGAAAGAAAGGAAGGAAGGAAGGAAGGAAGAACGGAGAAGGGGAGATATACAGTTTATATGTGTGTATCTATCTATGTGTGTGTGTGTGTGTATATATATATACACACACACACACACATATATATATATATATATGTGTACACATATATATATATATATATATATACACATATATATGTATACACATATATATGTGTATATATATATATATATATATATATATATATATATATATATATATATAAATATATATATATATATGTATGTATAAATTTATATTGTGTGTGTATGTATATATATATATGTGTATATATGTGTATATATGTGTGTATGTGTGTGTGTATTTATTCAAGATTCAAGAGGTTTATTTGTCACATAGATATACATACATACGTTCATACATATACACAGTGAAATGACAACCGGAGATTACGCACAATAAGCTCTAAGAATACTTAAAATACTTAAAATACAAAAAATACAAAAAATACTAAAATGTGGGTGATGGACGAGGTGCTCACGCAGGCGGACGCAGGGGGCGGAGCCACAATAATCATTGTGGTTCGATAATAATATAATCATATCAATTGTCTGTGTTGTATTAAATATACATTTTAATCCTCTTCAATGAAACTTACCTGAGCTTATCTGCAGTACTTAGCTCACAGAGTACAAGTCCTTGTATGTCCCATACAACCCTGGACTGCCTGACTACTCTCTAGTAGTAGTACAACTCTCTCGTCGTAGTAGTAGTTCACGACTCCCCGCCACTGATCACCTCCATAGTTCAGAGATGACAAGATGCTCCATGTAATCACAAATTGTGGTTTTTGTTTCTTAAATTTGCTTTTATGTGAATGGAGTTTTGCCAATATCAACATTATATTTATAATAAAATAAAGCTGTTTCTTTGTATTCATAGCAGACAAAAATAATATTTTTTGGAAAGGGAGACACTTTACAATGTTATTAACAATTAAGGTAAAAAATTAAAAGATGATATATAATTAAAAAAAAAATCTGGTATTTTTTTCCGAGTTCTCCTAAACGCATCATCACTTCTGAAACAAATTAGTTTTCCGAGTTTTCCATGAATGCAGCATCGCTTCCTGTTTGGAAACCGGCGTCAAAATGTGAACGTGAACATTAAA
>NC_137209.1:24472497-24517497 GCF_960531495.2 Zeus faber | reverse complement strand
AATCTATTTGAATGCTATTTGGCAGTTTTTTAACCTGAGCAACATGATGAGCTTGTTTTAGGACAAATGAAGTCAAATAACAGGACCACCTCAACACTTCACTTCACTTCACTTCAACATCCAGATGATCAATTCAACAACAGAAACAACATCCAGATGATCAATTCAACAAGAGAAACAACACCAAGATGATCATTTAAACAACAGAAACAACATCCAGATGATCAGTTCAACAACAGAAACAACATCCAGATGATCAGTTCAACAACAGAAACAATATCCAGATGATCAATTCAACAACAGAAACAACATCCAGATGATCAATTCAATAACAGAAACAATATCCAGATGACCAGTTAAACAACAGAAACAATATCCAGATGATCAATTCAACAACAGAAACAACATCCAGATGATCAATTCAACAACAGAAACAACATCCAGATGATCAACTCCACAACAGAAACAACATCCAGATGATCAATTCAATAACAGAAACAATATCCAGATGACCAGTTCAACAACAGAAACAACATCCAGATGATCAATTCAACAACAGAAACAACATCCAGATGATCAATTCAATAACAGAAACAATATCCAGATGACCAGTTCAACAACAGAAACAACATCCAGATGATCAATTCAACAACAGAAACAACATCCAGATGATCAATTCAATAACAGAAACAATATCCAGATGACCAGTTAAACAACAGAAACAATATCCAGATGATCAATTCAACAACAGAAACAACATCCAGATGATCAATTCAATAACAGAAACAATATCCAGATGACCAGTTCAACAACAGAAACAACATCCAGATGATCAATTCAACAACAGAAACAACATCCAGATGACCAGTTAAACAACAGAAACAACATCCAGATGATCAATTCAACAACAGAAACAACATCCAGATGATCAATTCAATAACAGAAACAATATCCAGATGACCAGTTAAACAACAGAAACAACATCCAGATGATCAATTCAACAACAGAAACAACATCCAGATGATCAGTTCAACAACAGAAACAACATCCAGATGATCAATTCAACAACAGAAACAACATCCAGATGATCAATTCAACAACAGAAACAATATCCAGACGATCAGTTCAACAACAGAAACAACATCCAGATGATCAGTTCAACAACAGAAACATCCAGATGATCAATTCCACAACAGAAACAACATCCAGATGATCAATTCAACAACAGAAACAATATCCAGACGATCAATTCAACAACAGAAACAACATCCAGATGATCAATTCCACAACAGAAACAACATCCAGATGATCAATTCAACAACAGAAACAACATCCAGATGATCAATTCAACAACAGAAACAACATCCAGATGATCAATTCAATAACAGAAACAATATCCAGATGATCAATTCCACAACAGAAACAACATCCAGATGATCAATTCAACAACAGAAACAACATCCAGATGATCAATTCCACAACAGAAACAACATCCAGATGATCAATTCAATAACAGAAACAACATCCAGACGATCAATTCCACAACAGAAACAACATCCAGATGATCAATTCCACAACAGAAACAACATCCAGATGATCAACTCAATAACAGAAACAATATCCAGATGATCAATTCAACAACAGAAACAATATCCAGACGATCAGTTCAACAACAGAAACAACATCCAGATGACCAGTTCAACAACAGAAACAACATCCAGACGATCAGTTCAACAACAGAAACAACATCCAGATGATCAATTCAACAACAGAAACAACATCCAGATGATCAATTCAACAACAGAAACAATATCCAGACGATCAGTTCAACAACAGAAACAACATCCAGATGATCAGTTCAACAACAGAAACAACATCCAGATGATCAATTCCACAACAGAAACAACATCCAGATGATCAATTAAACAACAGAAACAATATCCAGACGATCAATTCAACAACAGAAACAACATCCAGACGATCAATTCAACAACAGAAACAACATCCAGATGATCAATTCAACAACAGAAACAACATCCAGATGATCAATTCCACAACAGAAACAACATCCAGATGATCAATTCAATAACAGAAACAACATCCAGATGACCAGTTCAACAACAGAAACAACATCCAGATGATCAATTCAACAACAGAAACAACATCCAGATGATCAGTTCAACAACAGAAACAACATCCAGATGATCAATTCAACAACAGAAACAACATCCAGATGATCAATTCAACAACAGAAACAACATCCAGATGATCAATTCAACAAGAGAAACAACATCCAGATGATCAATTCAACAAGAGAAACAACATCCAGATGATCAGTTCAACAACAGAAACAACATCCAGATGATCAATTCAATAACAGAAACAACATCCAGATGATCAATTCAATAACAGAAACAACATCCAGACGATCAATTCAACAACAGAAACAACATCCAGATGATCAATTCAACAACAGAAACAACATCCAGACGATCAATTCAACAACAGAAACAACATCCAGATGATCAGTTCAACAACAGAAACAACATCCAGACGATCAGTTAAACAACAGAAACAACATCCAGATGATCAATTCAACATGTCATGGACAGCAATGTTTCCACCGACAGGGATTGTCGGTGGAAACCCTAACCCTAACCCTAACCCTAACCCGAACCCTTTTCAAAGAAGAAACATTCACCGTGTGTGTATGTGTGTGTGTGTGTTCAGCTCAGATGAGTCCAGGTCCAAGCTTCCTCTGAAGGTTTCACCGTCGTTGGTTCAGCAGCTGGAGAAGCTGGATGTCAGCCAGGCCGAGCAGCAGCTGAAAGGTGTGTGTGTGTGTGTTTTGAATTACAGTGGAAGGAAACAGTCATTTTCTATTCCCTCATGGTGCAAATTGCAAATATAAATCAACAAAGATAACCTAAAATACATACTGATACAGTGTATATACAGTATGTACAGTATATACACAGTATTTACATTATATACACTGTCTATACGGTGTGTACAGTATGTCCAATATATACAGTGTATTTACACCATGTACAGTGTATATACATTATTTACAGTATGTAAGGTATATACAGTGTATATATACAGTATGTACATTGTATACATAGTGTATATATACACACTGAATATATACACATTGTAGCCAGGGCTCCACACTAAGACAGTTCTTCTCACAAATAACAATAAAACAAGCAACGTGACAAAAAATCTGGCTGCACAAATGCAAACTATGATTTGAGCTGAGTCGTAAAAATACATCTACAATGATTTCATGGAGTTCATTATTTATTTTTTTATCTCTTACCATTTGTATGTGAAATTGAACCTCAAGCTTCTCCCTCTCCTCCACCTGTACAACATGTGCTCAGATGAAGCAGATCTCTCTCTTTTTTCTGACAGAGAGTCAGACCGTGATCCATGGGACACGATGCAAGAACTCAGGATGCAAAACAGTGAGTTTCTGTTTTAGTGTGGCTTTGTTATTCTCTGTGACCTGAAATTGTTGTCTTTGCATCAACAAAAACAAAGTGATTTATCACCCACTGGACAACACACAACAACCCACAGCCTCCACCTAGTGGCCCCAAGTGGTAACAGAAGCTCAACGTCAGTAATTCATATTCCGACGTGGAAATGGGAACGCATGTGGAAACTTCTGAGAATATAATAATAATAATAATTATTCTTATAATTATTATTATTGTCATTTATTTATTTATTTAAATTTCCCTGTGACATACAACACAGAGTATTTTTTCCATTGCATGTAAGACAGAGTTAGTCTGCAAGTAGAGTTGAACTTATCAACCTGCAATGCAACTATTTATTGATTCTTTAATCATCAACAACTGTTGCAATAACTCTGTCCTGTGACGAGCTGTGGGACGAGCAGAGCACAGAACCAGCACCAGCCCCCTCTTTGGAGAACTATGTAACCATGTTTTGGTTTTTAAACAACTGATCATCATTTCTACTCCAAGAGGGAAAATCACCACGGGTGAAACGAATAAACAACCAGAACCAAATAACATGTACATGGAAAAACGTAATTATAGAAAAAAAAACACGTACGTGGGAAAACATGACGCTGGTCAGACCATGATGTGTGCATGTTTTTGGGGGGGGTCCTTACTGATGTTACATGGAGGAAACCCCATGTGAGCACAGGGAGAACATGCAAACCCCATACGGAAAGGCCCCTAATTGGGAGATAATCTACCGGAGCACGGTGCCAACAGTGCCCCAGGTGGGAATCGAACCCAGGAACTTCTTGCTGTGAGGCAGCAGTGCCTGAGCACTGTACCTGTAACGGGTGTGGTTAGGACCCAATTGCAGCACAAAGACAGGCAGGGATATTTGGTAATGTCTTTTATTTGTAGAGCGGACGGAAGACAGGCAGGGGGCAGGCAGGATACATCGTCGGGGACAGGGAGGTTCGATAACGGGAGTGCAGACAGAAGACAGGCGGAGTGGCAGGCAGGATATGTAGTCGGAGCGAGGCAGAGTCGGTAGCAGGGAATCAGTCCGGACAACGCTGGAGAGTCTGGTGCAAGCATTGAAGACAATCTGGCAATGGGTGACTGGTGAGAGAGGCTTATATAGTGGTTAGATTACAGATCGGGAACAGCTGTGTGCACAGGTGAATGGAGTTGGATTAATGAGACAGGTAAGGAGGGGGAGGGGAAGGTAGATGAAGGCAGAGATCATGACAGTACCACCGTGCCTGTGCGCTGTGCTACCGTGCCTAACAACAACAACAACATGTACATGGAAAAAAATAAACAAAGAACCAAACAACAACATGTACATGGAAAAACATAAAAATAGAAACAAACAACATGTACAGGGAAAAACAAACATAGAAACAAACAACAACATGTACATGGAAAATTAAACAGAAACAAACAACATGTACATGGAAAAACATAAACATAGAACCAAACAACATGTACATAGAAAAACATAAACATAGAAACAAACAACAACATGTACATGGAAAAACATAAACATAGAACCAAACAATGTGAACAAGGTAAAACAAACATAGAAACAAACAACAACATGGACATAGAAAAACATAAACATAGAAACAAACAACAACATGTACATTGAAAAACATATACGTAGAAACAAACAACATGTTCATGGAAAAACAAACAGAAACAAACAAAGAAAAACATAAATATAGAAACATCAGACAACATCATGTATCGACAAAAGAGAGTTAATTACGTCCAGGAAAACTGGAACAGCAATTGGTCATGTGGCCTTTTTCCAAAGACCAAGACCAATAAATTCAAGATCAATGATCGTAGATAAATAATGACTGAAAATCGTTCACAATCAATCTCTGATCGTGATCCTTCAAGGTCTAAAATGATCCATAACTGATATTGAGAGTAATATATTTTTATGTTAATTATTATTATACTAACTATACTATTGTTATTATTTTAAATTGTAATACATTTGTACCTGTTATCAGTTGCAGATTGTGGATTACTTGATAGATCCTTTAATTATAATTACAAATTTCATGCATACATATTAATATCTGATTGATGGATGGATGGATGGATGGATGGATGGATGGATGGATGGATGGATTAGATCTACCAAGGCCCGGAGACAAACCTGGAGGTGTGCACCCACCACCCTGGAGCGCCCGTCTTCCACGAGGGGTAAGACAGTCCACCCAATGGCGGATTCTCCAGTTTTTTATCCAATATCTATGTAAAATCCATATGTGTATGTCTTGTCAATTTAATATTGTGTGTTATTAATTAACTTTATTTGTTTTTATGGCTATTATTACTGTTTTGTGTGATCTTTATTTAATTAGTTATTGTACGTGGCCAAATTCTTCTGGTTTATTTCTTGGGTCACTTCTATTTTGATTTTGTATTTATTTTGTTTTGTTGTTATATTCGTTGTTTATCATAAAGTTTCATCTATATTGCAATATTTGTATTGTGTACATTGAACTTTCAGATTCTATTGTATATAGTTTCACATTTTTCCACATATTGGAGTTTTCTTTTTTAGATTTTAATTCCATTGCTTTATTATTTTTGATGTGAGCTCTTGAGACACCGCAGTATATTCACCTGTCTCTCTCTCTACCAGTCAACTGCTTTTCACAGTAACCCATTCATATTTATTCTTATTCATATTGACAGTCATCTCCTATTTATTCCATACTTACTACAATCTTTGTTGGGATCATGTGAAGGACAGAGTAGAGTAGTTGCACACAATGACTGATCCATAATCAATACAAACATGTTGTTCTGCAGCTACAAGTACTGGAGCTGCTGCTGCATCCAGACCACGGACTTCAACGCCTTCCTGGAGCAGAAGGGCTGCAGCACGGGCACGCACCGCTGGAGCCCCAAGCAGGTGCACGTACACACATTTACACACACTAACACAACACATGTTTCATGGCCAGATGCAGGCTGCAGAGGATTTCATGAAATGTTGTTGCATGGTGTTTTTATTTATCTTTATTGATGCTCTTTATTCCGTCCACACTCATGAGACTCTGGGTTAGGTTAGGGTTAGGTGTTGACTGTTCATGGTGCTCTCACGCTGCAGGATAAGAAGAAGGGTTAGGGGTTAGGTTAGGGTTAGGGTTAGGTGTTGACTGTTCATGGTGCTCTCACGCTGCAGGATAAGAAGAAGGGTTAGGGGTTAGGTTAGGGTTAGGGTTAGGTGTTGACTGTTCATGGTGCTCTCACGCTGCAGGATAAGAAGAAGGGTTAGGGGTTAGGTTAGGGTTAGGGTTAGGTGTTGACTGTTCATGGTGCTCTCACGCTACAGGATAAGAAGAAGGGTTAGGGTTAGGGTTAGGTGTTGACTGTTCATGGTGCTCTCACGCTGCAGGATAAGAAGATGGTTAGGGTTATGTTAGGGTTCACCTTGTGTGTTAGGTGTTGACTGTTCTCTCACGCTGCAGGATAAGAAGAAGGGTTAGGGTTATGTTAGGGTTCACCTTGTGTGTTAGGTGTTGACTGTTCTCTCACGCTGCAGGATAAGAAGAAGGGTTAGGGTTATGTTAGGGTTCACCTTGTGTGTTAGGTGTTGACTGTTCTCTCACGCTGCAGGATAAGAAGAAGGGTTAGGGTTATGTTAGGGTTCACCTTGTGTGTTAGGTGTTGACTGTTCTCTCACGCTGCAGGATAAGAAGAAGGGTTAGGGTTATGTTAGGGTTCACCTTGTGTGTTAGGTGTTGACTGTTCTCTCACGCTGCAGGATAAGAAGAAGGTGGCTTGCCGCTTCGACTGGCATCAGACGGCCAACAACGTCTTTGTGACCATTTACGCCAAAAACGCCATCCCACAATTCTCCCTGGTGGAGGCAAACCGCACGGTGGTGAGTGAATAAATAAATAGATACAAACATATAAATACATCATCTGCATATAGATATTTATCAGCATTAAAACATAAATACAGGTTTTATACATGTATTTGGTAAAAAAACAACAACAACAAAGGTCCCAAAATGGAACCGAGAGAAACACCAGCTCCAACACAACCTTCACTGGAGACTAATGTGTACAGATGTAAGCTCACCTTTATCTCTCCCCCCCCCCCCCCCCCCTCCCTCTCTCCCCTCTCTCTTTACCTCTCTCTCCCTTCCTCTCTCTCTCTCTCTCTCCCCCTCCCTCTCTCCCCCTCTCCCTCCCTCTCTCTCTCTGTCTAGCTCTCCTGTCAGATCCAGTTTGAGAACAACAAGTTGTTCAAGAAGGATTTCCACCTCTGGGGGGTAAGCTTTCAAGAGAACATTTCAAACATTACAACAAATCACGTTCAATACTAACTCATCTTATCTATCCTAATTATAATATATTACCATAAAATCATAATCTATTATTATAATAAATATTACAATATAATATAACATCATCTCATTTATCCTAATAATATAATATAATATAATATAATATAATATAATGTATTATAATAAAATAATATAAGATAATATAATGTAATATCATATAATAATATAATATAATATAATGTAATATCATATATTATAATATAATAATATAATATAATAAAATACAGCAATATAGCTGCTCCCGTTAGTGGTGGCCACAGCGGATCATCTGCCTCCAACACCTTGTGTTCTGCGTATCTTCCTCCCTGACACCACCCTCAGCACCTCCATCAAGCTTCTCTTTGGCTTCCTCTTTTCCTCTTGCCTGGCAGCTCCACCATCAGCCTCCTTCTCCCAATGTAACTCTCATCTCTCCTCCACACGTGTCCAAACCATCTCAATCTGGCCTCTCTCACTTTTCCACCAAACTGTCCAACCTGAGCTGTCCCTCTTATGTCCTCATTCTTCATCCTGTCCATCCTTGTCACTCCCAATGAAAACCTCAACATCCTCAACTCTGCCACCTCCGGTTCTGTCACAGATCACTCCAGACACTCTTCTCCACCCACTCCACCCTGCTTGTACTGTCTTCCTTCTCCACCTCCACTCCTCACATTCTCAGCTTTTCTCCGCCCTCCCTCCCATTCAGGCACATGTATTGTGTCTTACTCCTGCTGACTTTCATTGCTCTTCTCTCTAATGCTGCCTCCACTTCTCCAGGCTCTCCTCCACCTGCTCCTTGCTCTCGCTACAGATCACAATGTCATCCGCGAACATCATAGTCCACAGAGACTCCTGCCTGATTTCATCTGTTAACCTGTCCATCACCACTGCAACAAGAAAGGGCTCAGAGCTGATCCTTGATGCAGTCCCACCTCCACTTTGAATGCCTTGGTCACGCCTACTGCACACCTTACTACTGTCTGACTGCCCTCATACATATCCTGTACCACTCTTACGTCCTTCTCTGCCACCTTCGACTTCCTCATGCAATACCACACTTCCTCTCTTGGCACCCTATCATACGCTTTCTCTAAATCCACAAAGACGCAGTGCAACTCCCCCTGCCCTTCCCTGTACTTTTTCATCAGCATTCTTAAAGCAAACATGTCATCTGTAGTACTCTTTCCTGGCATGAAACCATACTGCTGCTCGCTGATCCCCACCGCTCCTCTTAACCTAGCCTCCACTACCCTTTCCCATAGCTTCATGCTGTGGCTGATCAACTTTATTCCCCTGTAGTTACTACAACTCTGTACATCTTCCTTATTCTTGCAGATGGGTACCAGTACAACATAAAAAATAATATAATAATATAATATAATAACAAAATATAATGTAATATAATATGATATAATATAATATAATATAAAATAATAATATAATACAATAATATAATATAATATAATATAATGTAATGTAATGTAATGTAATATAAAAATATAATAATATAATATAATTTAATATAATATAATATAGTAATATAATAATATTATATAATATTATGTAATGTAATGTAATGTAATATAATAATATCATATAATATAATTTAATGTAATTATACAATGTGATCCCCAAGGTGGTTGACGTGCAGCGCAGCTCCGTCAGCCTTGTTCCATCCAAGGTAGAGGTTATCCTGCAGAAGGTGGACAGGGTCTCCTGGGGGAAGCTGGAGGACCCCTCCTTCAAAGTCGAGCCACAGCCCGACAACGATGCTGCCGTCATCGCCACAGCAACCGACCAGCCGCCGCCACCCGACTGGGACATCGATGACGATGACATCAGCGACTCTGATGACGAGTGGGCGTACGACACGCCCCCCAAGAAACCACAGGAGGGAGAGGAGGTGGAGGAGAAGAAGGTGGAGGTGAAGAGGGAAGAGGAGGAGAAGGTGGAGGTGAAGAAGGTAGAGGAGGAGAAGGTGGAAGTGAAGAAGGAAGGGGAGGAGGATGAAGAGGGTCAATACGATGACCTTCCTCCACTGGACGACTGAAGCAGCTGAGCTGTGGATGTGGTTTATAATCCTTTATGAATAAATATTTAAATGACATCACTGACAAGACTGTGGAGGATTTAAATGACATCACTGACAAGACTGTGGAGGATTTAAATGACATCACTGACAAGACTGTGGAGGATTTAAATGACATCACTGACAAGACTGTGGAGGATTTAAATGACATCACTGACAAGACTGTGGAGGATTTAAATGACATCACTGACAAGACTGTGGAGGATTTAAATGACATCACTGACATGACTGTGGTGGATTTAAATGACATCACTGACAAGACTGTGGAGGATTTAAATGACATCACTGAAATGACTGTGGTGAATTTAAATGACATCACTGACAGGGCTGTGGAGGATTTAAATGACATCACTGACAAGACTGTAGAGGATTTAAATGACATCACTGATATTCAGACTGAAATAAAGATTGTTCTTTGGCCAAATCCTGAAATGCTTTTCACAACTTTAAAAAATTGAGCAACAGAGAAGAGAGGAGCTGACGGAGGATGGAGGTAAAACATGGTCTGGATGGGGGGGGATGGAGAATGGAGGGAAAATGTGATCCGGCTGGAGGGATAGAGGATGGAGGGTGGAGGGATAGAGGATGGAGGGATGGAGGATGGAAGGAAAACATGGTCTGGATGGAGGGATTGAGGGATGGCGGATGCAGGTAAAACATGGTCTGGATGAGTGGATGGAGGATGGAGGGAAAATGTGGTCTGGATGGAGGGATGGAAGATGGAGGGATGGAGGATGGAGGTGGAGGTGGACAGACCGATAGTGATGTAGGTTGTCTTGCGGTGACGGATGAAGCTCTTCCTGTCAAACAGGATTAAGGTTCAAATGTTTGTTTCTTGTTTTCATGTCATCAGGACTCAACTGATCCTCTTTAAAAAGTTAGTTCTGAGACGTTGCTTCATTTCAGTCCTGGACCATGAAGGACGAGCAATGCTCCACCTGCACCACCTGGAGGCCACGCCCATTCATCCAAAGCTTTCATTTAGGATTCACTGAGACCTGGATCAAACAGTCACTTCTGCTTCTTCCTGTTGAATGAGTTTCTACATTTTCCAGACGTTTGGTCCGTGAATCCTTGACTCATTTGTTGGTGGAACTGATGACTATATTATATAATATTATATTATATTATATTATACATTATATTACATTATACATTATATTATATTATATTATATTATATTATCTTATCTTATATTATATTATATTATATTATCTTATATTATATTATATTATATTATATTATATTATATTACATTATCTTATCTTATATTATATTATCTTATATTATATTATCTTATATTATATTATATTATCTTATATTATATTATATTATATTATATTATATTATATTATATTACATTATCTTATATTATCTTATATTATATTATATTATATTATCTTATATTATATTGTATTATATTATATTATATAATATTATATTTCATTATATTATATTATATTATATTATATTATATTATATTATATTACATTATATTATATTATATTACATTATATTATATTATATTATATTATCTTATATTATATTGTATTATATTATATTATATAATATTATATTACATTATATTACATTATATTATATTATATTATATTATATTATATTACATTATATTACATTATATTATATTATATTATATTATATTATATTATATTATATTATATTATATTACATTATATTATATTATATTACATTATATTATATTATATTATATTATATTATATCACATTATATTACATTACCTTATATTATATTATATTACATTATAATATATTACATTATATTATATTATATTATATTATATTATATTATATTATATTATATTATATCACATTATATTACATTACCTTATATTATATTATATTACATTATAATATATTACATTATATTATATTATATTACATTATATTATATTATATTATATTATATTATATTATATTACATTATCTTATATTATATTATATTATATTAAATTATATTACATTATCTTATATTATATTATATATTATTATATTATATTATCTTATATTATATTATATTATATTATATTATATTATATTATCTTATCTTATATTATATTACATTATCTTATATTATATTATATTATATTATATTATATTATATTACATTATCTTATCTTATATTATATTATCTTATAGTATATTATCTTATATTATATTATATTATCTTATATTATATTATATTATATTATATTATATTATATTATATTACATTATCTTATATTATCTTATATTATATTATATTATATTATCTTATATTATATTGTATTATATTATATTATATTATATTATATTATATTATATTATATTACATTATATTATATTATATTACATTATATTATATTATATTATCTTATATTATATTGTATTATATTATATTATATAATATTATATTACATTATATTACATTATATTATATTATATTATATTATATTATATTACATTATATTACATTATATTATATTATATTATATTATATTATATTATATTATATTACATTATATTATATTATATTACATTATATTATATTATATTATATTATATTATATCACATTATATTACATTACCTTATATTATATTATATTACATTATAATATATTACATTATATTATATTATATTATATTATATTATATTATATTATATTATATTACATTATATTATATTATATTATATTATATTATATTATATTACATTATATTATATTATATTATATTATATTACATATATTACATTATATTATATTATATTATATTATATTATATTATATTATATTATATTACATATATTACATTTTATTATATTATATTATATTATATTATATTATATTATATTATATTATATTACATTATATTATATTATATTATATTATATTACATTATATTATATTATATTATATTATATTACATTATATTATATTATATAATATTATATTATATTATATTATATTATTCAGAATTTCCTTCACAATCAGAGCTGAATTGAGTCGTTAAACCAACGAGTCAAAGAAAATTCAAGAAGAGAGGAACCTACGTCACTACGATCCTGTTGACGTCATGGAAGCTGCTCCTGTGTGTTCCGTCCAGAGGCAGCAGGAGGTGCTGCAGCACCAAATGGCTGCCCTGGAGTCCCACAATGACAGGGAGACAGGAGACAGGAGGTGGAGGCAGGAGGTGGAGGCGGATCATCGAGGTTCTAATTAAACTGAAGGTAAAAACAGAAAGTTCCTGTTTAACTGAAGCAGGTTGTTTAAATGGAACCCATGTTTGTAGAGAAGTGGTTGACTGTAGTTTACCAGCTAGTTGACTGTAGTTTACCAGCTAGTTGACTGTAGTTTACCAGCTAGTTGACTGTAGATTAACAGCTAGTTGACTGTAGTTTACCAGCTAGTTGACTGTAGATTAACAGCTAGTTGACTGTAGTTTACCAGCTAGTTGACTGTAGTTTAACAGCTAGTTGACTGTAGTTTACCAGCTAGTTGACTGTAGATTAACAGCTAGTTGACTGTAGTTTACCAGCTAGTTGACTGTAGTTTACCAGCTAACTAGCTGTAGTTTACCAGCTAGTTGACTGTAGTTTACCAGCTAGTTGACTGTAGATTAACAGCTAGTTGACTGTAGTTTACCAGCTAGTTGACTTAGTTTAACAGCTAGTTGACTGTAGTTTACCAGCTAGTTGACTGTAGATTAACAGCTAGTTGACTGTAGATTAACAGCTAGTTGACTGTAGGTTACCAGCTAACTAGCTGTAGTTTACCAGCTAGTTGACTGTAGTTTACCAGCTAGTTGACTGTAGATTAACAGCTAGTTGACTGTAGTTTACCAGCTAGTTGACCGTAGTTTACCAGCTAGTTGACTGTAGATTAACAGTTAGTTGACTGTAGTTTGCCAGCTCGTTGACTGTAGATTAACAGCTAGTTGACTGTAGATTAACAGCGAGTTGACTGTAGTTTACCAGCTAGTTGACTGTAGTTTACCAGCTAGTTGACTGTAGATTACCAGCTAGTTGACTGTAGTTTACCAGCTAGTTGACTGTAGATTAACAGCTAGTTGACTGTAGTTTACCAGCTAGTCGACTGTAGTTTACCAGCTAGTTGACAGTAGAGTAAAAGCTAGTTGACTGTAGTTTACCAGCTAGTTGACTGTAGTTTAACAGCTAGTTGACTGTAGTTTACCAGCTAGTTGACTGTAGATTAACAGCTAGTTGACTGTAGTTTACCAGCTAGTTGACTGTAGTTTGCCAGCTAACTAGCTGTAGTTTACCAGCTAGTTGACTGCAGTTTACCAGCTAGTTGACTGTAGATTAACAGCTAGTTGACTGTAGTTTACCAGCTAGTTGACTGTAGTTTGCCAGCTAACTAGCTGTAGTTTACCAGCTAGTTGACTGTAGTTTACCAGCTAGTTGACTGTAGTTTACCAGCTAGTTGACTGTAGATTAACAGCTAGTTGACTGTAGATTAACAGCTAGTTGACTGTAGTTTACCAGCTAACTAGCTGTAGTTTACCAGCTAGTTGACTTTAGATGACCAGCTAGTTGACTGTAGTTTACCAGCTAGTTGACTGTAGTTTACCAGCTAGTTGACTGTAGATTACCAGCTAGTTGACTGTAGTTTACCAGCTAGTTGACTGTAGATTAACAGCTAGTTGACTGTAGTTTACCAGCTAGTTGACTGTAGTTTACCAGCTAACTAGCTGTAGTTTTCCAGCTAGTTGACTGTAGATTACCAGCTAGTTGACTGTAGTTTACCAGCTAGTCGACTGTAGTTTACCAGCTAGTTGACAGTAGATTAAAAGCTAGTTGACTGTAGTTTACCAGCTAGTTGACTGTAGTTTAACAGCTAGTTGACTGTAGTTTACCAGCTAGTTGACTGTAGATTAACAGCTAGTTGACTGTAGTTTACCAGCTAGTTGACTGTAGTTTGCCAGCTAGTTGACTGTAGTTTACCAGCTAGTTGACTTTAGATGACCAGCTAGTTGACTGTAGTTTACCAGCTAGTTGACTGTAGTTTACCAGCTAGTTGACTGTAGATTACCAGCTAGTTGACTGTAGTTTACCAGCTAGTTGACTGTAGTTTGCCAGCTAACTAGCTGTAGTTTACCAGCTAGTTGACTGTAGTTTACCAGCTAGTTGACTGTAGTTTACCAGCTAGTTGACTGTAGTTTACCAGCTAGTTGACTGTAGATTAACAGCTAGTTGACTGTAGATTAACAGCTAGTTGACTGTAGTTTACCAGCTAACTAGCTGTAGTTTACCAGCTAGTTGACTTTAGATGACCAGCTAGTTGACTGTAGTTTACCAGCTAGCTGACTGTAGTTTACCAGCTAGTTGACTGTAGATTACCAGCTAGTTGACTGTAGTTTACCAGCTAGTTGACTGTAGATTAACAGCTAGTTGACTGTAGTTTACCAGCTAGTTGACTGTAGTTTACCAGCTAACTAGCTGTAGTTTTCCAGCTAGTTGACTGTAGATTACCAGCTAGTTGACTGTAGTTTACCAGCTAGTCGACTGTAGTTTACCAGCTAGTTGACAGTAGATTAAAAGCTAGTTGACTGTAGTTTACCAGCTAGTTGACTGTAGTTTAACAGCTAGTTGACTGTAGTTTACCAGCTAGTTGACTGTAGATTAACAGCTAGTTGACTGTAGTTTACCAGCTAGTTGACTGTAGTTTGCCAGCTAACTAGCTGTAGTTTACCAGCTAGTTGACTGTAGTTTACCAGCTAGTTGACTGTAGATTACCAGCTAGTTGACTGTAGATTAACAGCTAGTTGACTGTAGTTTACCAGCTAGTTGACTGTAGTTTAACAGCTAGTTGACTGTAGATTACCAGCTAGTTGACTGTAGTTTACCAGCTAGTTGACTGTAGATTAACAGCTAGTTGACTGTAGATTAACAGCTAGTTGACTGTAGTTTACCAGCTAACTAGCTGTAGTTTACCAGCTAGTTGACTGTAGTTTACCAGCTAACTAGCTGTAGTTTACCAGCTAGTTGACTGTAGATTAACAGCTAGTTGACTGTAGTTTACTAGCTAGTTGACTGTAGATTAACAGCTAGTTGACTGTAGTTTACCAGCTAGTTGACTGTAGTTTAACAGCTAGTTCACTGTAGATTAACAGCTAGTTGACTGTAGTTTACCAGCTAGTTGACTGTAGTTTACCAGCTAACTAGCTGTAGTTTACCAGCTAGTTGACTGTAGATTAACAGTTAGTTGACTGTAGTTTGCCAGCTCGTTGACTGTAGATTAACAGCTAGTTGACTGTAGATTAACAGGTAGTTGACTGTAGTTTACCAGCTAGTTGACTGTAGTTTACCAGCTAGTTGACTGTAGTTTACCAGCTAGTTGACTGTAGTTTACCAGCTAGTTGACTGTAGTTTAACAGCTAGTTGACTGTAGATTACCAGCTAGTTGACTGTAGATTAACAGCTAGTTGACTGTAGTTTACCAGCTAGTTGACTGTAGTTTACCAGCTAACTAGCTGTAGTTTACCAGCTAGTTGACTGTAGTTTACCAGCTAACTAGCTGTAGTTTACCAGCTAGTTGACTGTAGATTAACAGCTAGTTGACTGTAGTTTACTAGCTAGTTGACTGTAGATTAACAGCTAGTTGACTGTAGTTTACCAGCTAGTTGACTGTAGATTAACAGCTAGTTGACTGTAGTTTACCAGCTAGTTGACTGTAGTTTAACAGCTAGTTGACTGTAGATTAACAGCTAGTTGACTGTAGTTTACCAGCTAGTTGACTGTAGTTTACCAGCTAGTTGACTGTAGATTAACAGCTAGCTGACTGTAGTTTACCAGCTAGTTGACTGTAGTTTACCAGCTAGTTGACTGTAGTTTACCAGCTAGCTAGCTGTAGTTTACCAGCTAGTTGACGATAGATTAACAGTTAGTTGACTGTAGTTTACCAGCTCGTTGACTGTAGATTAACAGCTAGTTGACTGTAGATTAACAGCTAGTTGACTTTAGATGACCAGCTAGTTGACTGTAGTTTACCAGCTAGTTGACTGTAGTTTACCAGCTAGTTGACTGTAGATTAACAGCTAGTTGACTGTAGTTTACCAGCTAGTTGACTGTAGTTTACCAGCTAGTTGACTTAAGATGACCAGCTAGTTGACTGTAGTTTACCAGCTAGTTGACTGTAGATTAACAGCTAGTTGACTGTAGTTTACCAGCTAGTTGACTGTAGTTTACCAGCTAACTAGCTGTAGTTTACCAGCTAGTTGACTGTAGTTTACCAGCTAACTAGCTGTAGTTTACCAGCTAGTTGACCGTAGTTTACCAGTTACTTTACTGTACTTTACCAGTTAGTTCACTGTAGTTTACCAGTTACTTTACTGTACTTTACCAGTTAGTTCACTGTAGTCTACCAGCTAGTTGACTGTAGTCTACCAGTTAGTTCACTGTAGTTTACCAGTCGCTTCACTGTAGTTGTTGGGAAAATGGATTAGCATTCACATCTTGAGCAGTTGACGTTTCACTTGTTTCATTTAATGGGCAGGTTGTTGTTTGTTTGTTTGTTGTTTGGTTGTTGTTGTTGTTTGTTTTTTTGTTGATGGTTGTTGTTTGTTTGTTGATGGTTGTTGTTTGTTGTTGTTGTTTGTTTGTTTGTTGTTGTTGTTTGTTGATGGTTGTTGTTTGTTTGTTGATGGTTGTTGTTTGTTTGTTGTTGTTTGTTTGTTGTTGTTGTTGTTTGTTGTTTGTTGATGGTTGTTGTTTGTTTGTTGATGGTTGTTGTTTGTTTGTTGATGGTTGTTGTTTGTTTGTTTGTTGTTGTTGTTTGTTGTTTGTTGATGGTTGTTGTTTGTTTGTTGATGGTTGTTGTTTGTTGTTTGTTTGTTTGTTTGTTGTTGTTTTTTGTTTGTTTGTTGATGGTTGTTGTTTGTTTGTTGATGGTTGTTGTTGGTTGTTGGTTGTTGGTTGTTTGTGGTTGGTTGTTGTTGGTTGTTGGTTGTTGGTTGTTTGTGGTTGGTTGTTGTTGGCTGTTGTTTGTTACACACTGCCCACGATAAACACGATAAAACACCTGGCAGGTGCAGGTGGCAGGTGTGGTTGAATAGGTGTTGTTGTACAGTTCTCAGAATCCAAGGCATTGCAGGTTGGAGAAAGTAGCACAACGTTCTGCCAGTTGTTTCAAAATCAACTTCTGTCCATTTTAACATGATTTAAAATTCAGTTGGTCAGCTTCTGTCATTTTTATTACATTCATCTGTCGCTTGTGATGGGAGAAGAATGTTTCATGTTTCATGTGTTTGTTTCATGTGTTTGTTTCATGTGTTTGTTTCGTGTGTTTTTCATGTTTTGTTTCATGTTTCATGTGTTTGTTTCATGTTTTGTTTCATGTGTTTTTCATGTTTTGTTTCATGTTTTGTTTCATGTTTCATTTGTTTGTTTCATGTTTTGTTTCATGTTTCATGTGTTTGTTTCATGTTTTTTTTCATGTTTTGTTTCATGTTTCATGTGTTTGTTTCATGTTTCATGTGTTTGTTTCATGTTTTGTTTCATGTTTCATGTGTTTGTTTCATGTTTTGTTTCATGTTTTGTTTCATGTTTCATGTGTTTGTTTCATGTTTTGTTTCATGTTTCATGTGTTTGTTTCATGTTTTGTTTCATGTTTTGTTTCATGTTTCATGTGTTTGTTTCATGTTTTGTTTCATTTTTAGTTTCATGTTTCATGTGTTTGTTTCATGTTTTATTTCATGTTTTGTTTCATGTTTCATGTGTTTGTTTCATGTTTTGTTTCATGTTTTGTTTCATGTTTCATGTGTTTGTTTCATGTTTTGTTTCATGTGTTTTTCATGTTTTGTTTCATGTTTCATGTGTTTGTTTCGTGTTTTGTTTCATGTTTTGTTTCATGTTTCATGTGTTTGTTTCATGTTTTGTTTCATGTTTTGTTTCACGTTTCATGTGTTTGTTTCATGTGTTTGTTTCATGTTTTGTTTCATGTGTTTTTCATGTTTTGTTTCATGTTTCCTGTTTCATGTTTTGTTTCATGTTTCATGTGTTTGTTTCGTGTTTTGTTTCATGTTTTGTTTCATGTTTCATGTGTTTGTTTCGTGTTTTGTTTCATGTTTTGTTTCATGTTTCATGTGTTTGTTTCATGTTTTGTTTCATGTTTTGTTTCATGTTTTGTTTCACGTTTCATGTGTTTGTTTCATGTGTTTGTTTCATGTTTTGTTTCATATTTTGTTTCATGTTTCATGTGTTTGTTTTATGTTTTGTTTCATGTTTCATGTGTTTTTTTCATGTGTTTCATGTTTTGTTTCATGTTTCATGTGTTTGTTTCAT
This sequence comes from Zeus faber, assembly GCF_960531495.2. NCBI lineage: Eukaryota > Metazoa > Chordata > Actinopteri > Zeiformes > Zeidae > Zeus > Zeus faber. The sequence continues at coordinate 24,498,245 of NC_137209.1, read as the reverse complement.
GTTTTGTTTCATGTTTTGTTTCCTGTTTCATGTGTTTGTTTCATGTTTTGTTTCATGTTTCCTGTTTCATGTGTTTGTTTCATGTGTTTGTTTCATGTTTCATGTGTTTGTTTCATGTGTTTGTTTCATGTTTCCTGTTTCATGTGTTTGTTTCATGTTTCATGTTTTGTTTCATGTTTTGTTTCATGTTTTGTTTCATGTGTTTGTTTCATGTTTTGTTTCATGTTTCCTGTTTCATGTGTTTGTTTCATGTTTCCTGTTTCATGTGTTTGTTTCATGTGTTTGTTTCATGTTTCATGTTTTGTTTCATGTTTTGTTTCATGTTTTATGTTTTGTTTCATGTGTTTGTTTCATGTTTTGTTTCATGTTTTGTTTCATGTTTCCTGTTTCATGTGTTTGTTTCATGTTTCCTGTTTCATGTGTTTGTTTCATGTTTCATGTTTTGTTTCATGTTTAATGTTTTGTTTCATGTTTCATGTGTTTGTTTCATGTTTTGTTTCATGTTTTGTTTCATGTTTCATGTGTTTGTTTCATGTTTTGTTTCCTGTTTCATGTGTTTGTTTCATGTGTTTGTTTCATGTTTTGTTTCATGTGTTTTTCATGTTTTGTTTCATGTTTCATGTGTTTGTTTCATGTTTTGTTTCATGTTTTGTTTCCTGTTTCATGTGTTTGTTTCATGTTTTGTTTCATGTTTCCTGTTTCATGTGTTTGTTTCATGTGTCATGTTTTGTTTCATGTTTTGTTTCATGTTTCATGTTTTGTTTCATGTTTTGTTTCATGTGTTTGTTTCATGTTTTGTTTCATGTTTCCTGTTTCATGTGTTTGTTTCATGTTTCCTGTTTCATGTGTTTGTTTCATGTTTTGTTTCATGTTTCATGTGTTTGTTTCATGTTTTGTTTCATGTGTTTTTCATGTTTTGTTTCATGTTTCATGTGTTTGTTTCATGTTTTGTTTCATGTTTTGTTTCATGTTTCATGTGTTTGTTTCATGCTTTGTTTCATGTTTTGTTTCATGTTTCATTTCATGTTTTGTTTCATGTTTCATGTGTTTGTTTCATGTGTTTGTTTCATGTTTTGTTTCATGTTTTGTTTCATGTGTTTGTTTCATATTTCCTGTTTCATGTGTTTGTTTCATGTTTCATGTTTTGTTTCATGTTTCATGTGTTTGTTTTATGTTTCATGTGTTTGTTTCATGTGTTTGTTTAATGTTTCCTGTTTCATGTGTTTGTTTCATGTTTTGTTTCATGTTTCATGTGTTTGTTTCATGTGTTTGTTTCATGTTTCCTGTTTCATGTGTTTGTTTCATGTTTCATATGTTTGTTTCATGTGTTTGTTACATGTGTTTGTTTCATGTTTCCTGTTTCATGTGTTTGTTTCCTGTTTCATGTTCCCTGTTTCATGTTTTGTTTCATGTTTCATGTGTTTGTTTCATGTTTCCTGTTTCATGTTTCATGTGTTTGTTTCATGTTTCCTGTTTCATGTGTTTGTTTCATGTGTTTGTTTCATGTTTCATATGTTTGTTTCATGTGTTTGTTACATGTGTTTGTTTCATGTTTCCTGTTTCATGTGTTTGTTTCCTGTTTCATGTTTTGTTTCATGTGTTGTGTCATGTTTTGTTTCATGTTTCATGTGTTTGTTTCATGTTTCCTGTTTCATGTTTTGTTTCATGTTTCATGTGTTTGTTTCATGTTTCCTGTTTCATGTTTTGTTTCATGTTTCATGTGTTTGTTTCATGTTTCCTGTTTCATGTTTTGTTTCATGTTTCATGTTTCCTGTTTCATGTTTTGTTTCATGTTTTGTTTCATGTTTCATGTGTTTGTTTCATGTTGTTTCACGTTTCATGTTTTGTTTCCTGTTTCATGTTTTGTTTCATGTGTTTGTTGTGTTTCATGTGTTTCTGTTTCATGTTTTGTTTCATGTTTCATGTGTTTCTGTGAAAACACTTGATTCCACTTCACACTTTGTCACAATATTTGACTGTTACACATTTTCAGTTGATGCCGTTAAAACAGTTTTTTGTTGAACATGAGTCGTCTTTCACTCGATTGTTTCTATAAAACTGTTGCCTGCCACTAACCACTTCATATTTGACCTTTTCGTCACTGTAATTGTACTGCAATAACTTGGGTGTATTATGGGATGCCTGGATGGGAATGCGGCTGGTTTGCGGTGAGACAGCTGACGTAGCGGTAGAAGGTGCAATCGGTACGAGGAGGGTGTGGTTGTTGCCACTGAGTCCTGGTTGATGAGGAGGTGAAGCTTGAATTTGGGGCTTTGCGGGTTGAGAGGTTTTTAGGCTTGTGGGGGGTCCATGAGTGCGGCTGTGGCTGGATGAACCATCTGACCCTCCTCTGTTGCTGTAGAGACCATCCTGCTGATTGCACCTTGATCTATCCACCCATCTACAGATTTTAAATATTCTTTGACATTTGGTTAGATGTCTTACATTTTCACACTTTATTCTCTATACATTTGTCATGAAGAGACGACGGAATATATTCATCTAAAACAATCAGTTTAAATAAAAAAATACACACCTGTAATCTTTATGACACACACACAGTTTCTGTTTTTGTATTTTTTCCTGTTTTGCGTCTTGGTAAAGTGCAAGATACAGTCAAGTAAGGGATGCAGGGAGTGCGGCGCTGGACATTCTATAATTCAATATGCCTCGTACACACACACACACACACTGAGGCGTCTGGATGGGTTAGCATTTAGCACGATGTCGTGGTAGTTTAACACCAGGGGTCTCAAACCACAGGCCCAGGGTCCAAATGCGGCCCACCATATATTTATAATACATCGTTAAATCTGGCCTGCAAATTAACTTTAATATCACAATGCTTAATTAACAAACAGAATATAACAAATATATATTTTGTTATCGACAATTGTTTTTACAATTGTCTACATTTTACAAATCAATCGTACTTTTAATGTAATGTTTTGGCAAATCACTACAGTGGGGTGTAAAAAAACAAACGCTGGACAGTTTTCCAATTCACCACAAAAAACCCTTTTTGTCCCTTCAGCCGAGCTGTAGTTTTCTATAAACACAATAGTTTGATCGGCCGCCATGTTGTTTGTCGTAGCGTAGAAACGAGACTAAACACTCGCCGTTGGTCTGGAGATGAGTTTCCACCGTTTGCTCTGCGTCCTGCGTACGTCTAGTAACATATAGAAATGATTTTCAGTCTTGTGCGATCACAGCGTTGATCACTAACTCATTTAAAGTTTAGTTCAACTCATAAATGCTCCTCGCTTGCTCAATCAGGAAAATGTCGATTGTGTTCGACAGAGGAAAACATTTATCGAAACCCAACGTCTAAAACTTGAAACAAACCATTTCACGTTTTTTCAGACTATGGTGGTCTCCGAAAACCCCAAATCCTTCGTCGAACGGACGAGAAAGTCGGGATGTTGTGACTTTTCTGTGAAGGGGGAAAGCAGCAGAAACAGAGCTGGCACGGCTCCAGAAGAAGGAGTTTTACCTGCAGAAGGTGAGTTGCATAAGAGTCCAACAGGGTTGGGCTCAGAGTCAGTGCATGGCGAGAGCTAATACCTTAAAATGTTATTCATATTATTATCCTACACTATTTTAGTTAGACAGTCATGGGCGTAGAGGAAAACGCCGTTGCCGATGCTTCCTCCTGATTGGCCCAGGATCAAACCTCTCCTTCACGACGTGTTCGGACACCTCGCTTCAGTTCAGGTGTTTTTTGCAGCGTTCACAGGTCACACTCTTAAAACCACAAATAGAACCTTTGTAAAACATTATTCATCATAGTTATTCACCAGTTAAATACGAGTCCACATAAGTACATTCTTCAATATAGTTGATATTTTTGCAACATTTAGGATCATCTCCAGCTTCGTTAGACGACAACATTGAAATGTTAATTTCTTTTTGTTCTTCGTCGCTTCTTAAAACATCTCCAGAGAAAGCAAAAGTTAAAGGCTTTTCACGAGTTCAGAACTTAAACACGTTATTAAAGTTCTAAAACAAAATGGCTGCACTCGTCATGCAAAGCGAGCACCACGTAAACACATTACATCGTCGAAAACAAAATATGCAGACACGGGGCGGAGTTGTTACTAGCCCCGCCCCTTCCCTTGGCTGCGTGGCTCTAAGCCACGCCCTCTTCCAGGGTCAAGCAGGAAAGACCGCACTGATGCGATGCGACGCAAGCTCCGCCTTCAAACGGTGATTGACAAAACGCTGCTTCCTATTGGCCGGCTGCCGAACGAAGTGATAAAATGGGCGATTTGATTCTTTTTTTTTCTTCCTTGCGTCACAGAACCGCCGTCACAGGAGAACGCGGTCGCCTGGCAACCATGGTCGTCTCGACAACAGGGGGCGTGTCCAAAGCGCCCCTCCGGGAGATTTAGTTTCCGGAGTCGGCCTCGCCCGCCGCGCCCTTCATATCCCAGGTACCTGAGGGAGGGAGTGAGAGGATGACTGACGCTGGCCTTCTCCATGTCTTAGAGACAGGACATACGTAAGGAGAGGTGCCTGAACACCCAAAAGCAACACTCATCTGCTTGTGGTCTTCTTACCTGACAGGGAGCTGTTGGACTTCTGCTTGTGGAGCTTCTCTCTCTCTTTCTTCCCTTTGGGCATGATCTTCAGCTTCATGCAGCTCTTGCTGCTCGCCCTCAGCGACTCCTGACAAAGAGAGTACAACTTGACTTCCCATTTCAATGTCTCCATCTTAAAGAGTGGTCATGTGAAGCGCCGCACCTCCTCAGAGCACTGCATGAGGGGGCAGATCCAGTGGATGTCGTCCAGCTTGTGGAGCTCGGAGCTCAGGCTGTTCAGGGTGGTGTGCAGCTCCTCTTCCTCCGGGGAGTCCAGCTGAGACGTACCATTACAAGAAGAAATGAGCTTGAACACCAACTCTAGTGTCTACACCCGAAACCCGAGAAAAACAGATGCTGATGGGTCAACAGCAGCGGTCAGCGCCAGTTATTTCAGAATAATGACGAACTTCTTCCACATGCTTGTGGCATCATCTGGCGGACGTCATAGAAAAGACAAGACTTGACGAGTTCACTATGTTGCTGTGACTATTCATCTCACACTAGTCCTAGAATCATTTAAAATCAATATTCCATCTCAATGTAATTCATGTAGTGTCACAAGGTGCTGCCACTAGCTAGTGTTGGGCAGAGACGTGACCTCTCGTTATTCAGAATCCAGTTTTATAAAAGTTTTTTTTTGTTTGCTCACAAGTAATTTTCCGTCCAGTAACATTCTGGTCTCGGCCTGAAGAACTTTGCTGCTGTTGACGATTTCCACGGCCGTGCTCCGACTCAGACACTAGAAAACACAGAAAACTGTATAAATAGATGTGTACTGGTTGGACAGTAATCCATGCGGGTCCATTCATCTCGTACCTCAGGGCTGGACGGCTTGGAAGGGAAAGCCTCGCTCAGCACCAGGGCCGATGCATTGACGGCGTGCGCCAGCTCCTGCTCCACCAGCTTGTGGGTCTTCGCCGCCTCTCGGATCCTACAACGAGGCGGTGCCAACCAAACCGGGGAGTCAGAGAGTTGATTGACATACGCTGTGTTTGGTTTGATGAATCCATGTTCTTACTTGGTGATGAGCGTGTCGGCCACGATACCCAGCTGCTGCACCTGGGCACACTCCTCCTCCGTCAGGTACTCCATGGACTGCTGGGAGTCCAGGCGAGGCCGGGGCGAGCGGTCGATCTTCCTCTTGTCCTCCCACGACTTCAAGGTGCTCTCGAAGGCCTGGGCACACATGAGGGATCGACACCTTAGACCATCTGGTTGTAAAGGTAACTGCGAGGAAATCTATTTATCGATTCTAAGTATATCGGTGTCTCACCCGGTCTCTGGTGAGCATCTGTGCTCGGTTCTTATGGACGATCTTGACGATCCCTGGTGGTTGTATCCAGGCCTCTCCGTCCACCTGGACCGGGACGCCCTCCTCCCCCAGGATGGTGATCCTCACCTGCCGACACTGGGACCACGCAGGGTGCAACCGTGGTCAATACTGGGAGGAAAAGGTCAGCTGGAACTAGTGATGCACTCGTTTACGTTATTGTTGTTATTTAGTAGAAGCCCCTGAGCACCAAATGGAAGTCACTTCTCTTCTAGCCACCACTAGCGCTGTTGGCACCACGCTCCGATGGGTTATCTCCCAAATAGGAGTCTTTCTGTGTGGAGTTTGCATGTTCTCCCCGTGCTCACATAGGGTTTTCTCTATCTAACAACAGTAAGGACCCCCACCCAAAACATGCACACATCATGGTCTGACCAGCGATGGACATTTGGATCCAGGTCCCCGGGCGTCGACGAATGCTGCCCACTGCTCCTGGCTGCCCCCCCGGAGGAAGCACAAGCCAGGATGGGTGAAATGCAGAGGAAGCATTTCACCAGCACCACCCAAAAGGCATGTGCATGTGTTGTGGTGTGGTGTGTCGTGTGACAAATAAAGATTCTTCTTCACTAGTCACTTCTTGTCGCAACTACTAGCCACCCACTTCTATAAGGTGTACCTGTGCAATGCGGTGGTGCTGCAGGTTGATCACTCTGGAGACAGCCATCTGCATGCTGCCGAACACTGCCACCACCTCCAGCTTCTTATCATCAAAGGACGGAGCGCCAAAGTTCTAAAAGAATATTTATTTGTCATTGTGAAGTTTAAACATCCAGCTGTCTGTCCAAACAACCTGCATCTGTCAATCCATTCCTCCACCCGTGTGTCGCTCACATTGTCCTCCTTGGTTCCGCCCCAGAAGTTGATTCCTCCGGCATAACTCGGAATGTTGAGGACAGCGAGACCCTGGAGACTGGGAAGAGGCATGGGGACGCCATCACACTGGGGGGAGGGGGGGAGGCATTTAGTTGATCACTGAACAAAAAAAGGATTCCACGGTGTCAAAGAGCTCCCCCTAGTGGTGGAAAATGACACACTGTAAGTAAAATCAATGTTTACTTTTTAAAAACAGTGAGATCTAATTTTATCTACACTTGGTGTGCTGATACCTCCAGCTGGACCCTCTGCTCCAGGTTCTTGTAGGTCTTCTGGACCAGCTCCTTGGTTCCCAGGACGCCGTACCACATCATGTTCTTAGTACGACTACTGTGGGAGGGAGGGTTCAAATGAGAATCACAGCAGGAAGTCAGAAAGAAAAGATGTAGAGAGAGAGAGAGAGAGACAGATGATTGTTTCTGTGCAAACAAAGCTTATCATCCTTATAAAAACAGGTAAAAAGAGGCATGTCGTGGAACTCCCACAGATAAATCCATTGAAACACTGGGAAACGGGTCGAACTGAAGAGCTCCGACATAGGACGCCACCTTTCCAACACATCAGTTAGTCCACTTCCTGCTCCACTGGACCCTACTAGCCTCTACTAGCCTCCACTAGTCTCTACTGGCCTCCACTAGCCTCTACTAGCCTCTACTAGCCTCTACTAGCCTCCACTAGCCTCTACTAGCCTCTACTAGCCTCTACTAGCCTCCACTAGTCTCTACTGGCCTCCACTAGCCTCTACTAGCCTCTACTAGCCTCTACTAGCCTCCACTAGCCTCGACTAGCCTCCACTAGCCTCTACTAGCCTCTACTAGCCTCTACTAGCCTCCACTAGCCTCTACTAGCCTCCACTAGTCTCTACTGGCCTCCACTAGCCTCTACTAGCCTCTACTAGCCTCTACTAGCCTCCACTAGCCTCTACTAGCCTCCACTAGTCTCCACTAGCCTCTACTAGCCTCCACTAGCCTCTACTAGCCTCTACTAGCCTCCACTAGTCTCTACTGGCCTCCACTAGCCTCCATTAGCCTCTACTAGCCTCCACTAGTCTCTACTGGCCTCCACTAGCCTCCACTAGCCTCTACTAGCCTCTACTAGCCTCCACTAGCCTCTACTGGCCTCCACTAGTCTCCACTAGCCTCTACTAGCCTCTACTAGCCTCCACTAGCCTCTACTAGCCTCCACTAGCCTCTACTAGTCTCCACTAGTCTGTACTATCCTCCACTAGTCTGTACTAGCCTCCACTAGCCTCCACTAGTCTCCACTAGCCTCCACTAGCCTCCACTAGTCTCCACTAGTCTCCACTAGTCTCCACTAGTCTCCACTAGTCTCCACTAGCCTCCACTAGCCTCCACTAGCCTCCACTAGCCTCCACAAGTCTCCACTAGCCTCCACTAGCCTCCACTAGTCTGTACTAGCCTCCACTAGTCTCTACTAGCCTCCAATTGTCTCTACTAGCCTCCACTAGTCTCTACTACTCTCTACTAGTCTCCACTAGTCTGGACTAGCCTCCACTAGTCTCTGCTTGTCTCTACTAGCCTCCACTAGTCTGTACTAGCCTCCACTAGTCTGTACTAGCCTCCACTAGTCTCTACTAGCCTCCACTAGTCTCTACTAGCCTCCATTAGCCTCCACTAGTCTCTACTAGCCTCCACTAGCCTCCACTAGTCTCTACTAGCCTCCACTAGCCTCCACTAGCCTCCACTAGTCTCCACTAGTCTCCACTAGTCTCCACTAGCCTCTACTAGTCTCTACTTGTCTCTACTAGCCTCCACTACTCTGTACTAGCCTCCACTAGTCTGTACTAGCCTCCACTAGTCTCTACTAGCCTCCATTAGCCTCCACTAGTCTCTACTAGCCTCCACTAGCCTCCACTAGTCTCCACTCGTCTCCACTAGCCTCCACTAGCCTCCACTAGCCTCCACTCGTCTCTACTAGCCTCCACTCGTCTCTACTAGTCTCCACTAGTCTGTACTAGCCTCCACTATTCTCTACTAGCCTCCACTCGTCTCTACTAGCCTCCACTCGTCTCTACTAGTCTCCACTAGTCTCTACTAGCCTCCACTAGTCTCCACTAGCCTCCACTAGCCTCCACTAGTCTCCACTTGTCTCCACTTGTCTCTACTAGTCTCCACTAGTCTGTACTAGCCTCCACTAGTCTGTACTAGCCTCCACTAGCCTCCACTAGTCTCTACTAGCCTCCACTAGTCTCTACTAGCCTCCACTTGTCTTTACTAGCCTCCACTTGTCTCTACTAGCCTCCACTTGTCTCTACTAGTCTCCACTAGTCTGTACTAGCCTCCACTAGTCTGCACTAGCCTCCACTAGCCTCCACTAGTCTCTACTAGCCTCCACTAGTCTGTACTAGCCTCCACTAGTCTGTACTAGCCTCCACTAGTCTGTACTAGCCTCCACTAGTCTCTACTAGCCTCCACTAGTCTCTACTAGCCTCCACTAGTCTGTACTAGCCTCCACTAGTCTGTACTAGCCTCCACTAGTCTGTACTAGCCTCCACTAGTCTCTACTAGCCTCCACTAGTCTCTACTAGCCTCCACTTGTCTCTACTAGCCTCCACTAGTCTCTACTAGCCTCCACTAGTCTCTACTAGCCTCCACTAGTCTCTACTAGTCTGTACTAGCCTCCACTAGTCTGTACTAGCCTCCACTCGTCTGTACTAGCCTCCACTAGTCTGTACTAGCCTCCACTCGTCTCTACTAGTCTCCACTAGTCTGTACTAGCCTCCACTAGTCTGTACTAGCCTCCACTAGTCTCTACTAGCCTCCACTAGTCTCTACTAGTCTCTACTAGCCTCCACTAGCCTCCACTAGCCTCCACTAGTCTCTACTAGCCTCTACTAGCCTCCACTTGTCTCTACTAGTCTCCACTAGTCTGTACTAGCCTCCACTAGTCTGGACTAGCCTCCACTAGCCTCCACTAGTCTCTACTTGTCTCTACTAGCCTCCACTAGTCTGTACTAGCCTCCACTAGTCTGTACTAGCCTCCACTAGCCTCCATTAGCCTCCACTAGTCTCTACTAGCCTCCACTAGTCTCCACTCGTCTCCACTAGCCTCCACTAGTCTCTACTAGCCTCCACTAGTCTGTACTAGCCTCCACTAGTCTGTACTAGCCTCCACTAGCCTCCATTAGCCTCCACTAGTCTCTACTAGCCTCCACTAGTCTCCACTCGTCTCCACTAGCCTCCACTAGCCTCCATTAGCCTCCACTAGTCTCTACTAGCCTCCACTAGTCTCCACTCGTCTCCACTAGCCTCCACTAGTCTCTACTAGCCTCCACTAGTCTGTACTAGCCTCCACTAGTCTGTACTAGCCTCCACTAGTCTGTACTAGCCTCCACTAGCCTCCATTAGCCTCCACTCGTCTCCACTAGCCTCCACTAGTGTCTACTAGCCTCCACTAGTCTCCACTCGTCTCCACTAGCCTCCACTAGTCTCTACTAGCCTCCACTAGTCTCTACTAGTCTGTACTAGCCTCCACTAGTCTGTACTAGCCACCACTTCCTGCCCTGCTCCACCCAAAGTTGTGCTGTGGGTGTGGGTGTTACCTGCACTTCTTGGGGTGCTCATCCCTCTTGTTGTTGAACTCCAGGGAGATCTTGGCGTCGAGACCGATCCCAAAGTAATTATTCATGACACACTTTTCTGAACATTGTCTGGAAACATCAACAAACCACTGATGTAACAACAGGAAACAGCTGAATCCGTCATGTAGAAACAATAATACTACAGCCATCAGACACTCACACTGTGTCCTCGTTGAAGCCCACCTCCGTCACGGTTTCAGGTTTCTCCAAGATGGCGGACGTGGGGCTCAAGCTGCCTGGACCTGCACAGGGGGATTGTGGGTAAATGAACGCGGAAGTGCAATGAGAACAAACTCCCGATGTGATGGAATGAAGACGTGATGAGTAATGTAAGGGTGATGGAGGGATGTAAGGGTGATGGAGGGATGTAAGGGTGATGGAGGGATGTAAGGGTGATGGAGGGATGTAAGGGTGATGATGATGGCAGACTCACGGGACTCGTCCTTCATCTCTTCGCTGTTCTCTCTCTTCATGGAGGAGGAGGACGAGTTCCTCTGGACCTGGGTGTGTCTGTTCTGCTCATCCACCACTGACACACACGGACAAAGTGAGGACACAGGAAGTGTGTGTGTGTGTGTGTGTGTGTGTGTGTGTGTGTGTGTGTGTGTGTGTGTGTGTGTGTGTGTGTGTGTGTGTGTGTGTGTGTGTGTGTGTGTGTGTGTGTGTGTGTGTTGTGTGTGTGTACCTTTCTCTGCCTGCTCTATGATCTGTCTCAGTGCTTTCTTCAGGCTGTTCGCTCGGAGCATCAGCTGTTCCTTGGAGCGGTACGCCCCCGCCTCCACCCCGCCGCCGCCGCCGCCGCCTCCTCCCTTGTCCTGAGGGGGCGCTGTGCCCGCTGGCACCACCTACACGGAGCAGCGAGGGAGCTGCATGAAACCATCAGTGACAGCGACACAGAATGAGGCGTGTGGGAGGTGGAGGTGAGTGGTTACCTGAGCGTCCGCCTCCTCGCTGAGGGCCTTGACCAGCGAATCCAGCTTCTCATTCAACAGAGCGCACTGGGCAGAGATGTGCACAATGCACCTGTTACATGACATCCAAAATCACATGCTACATGCTACATGTTGGTATTATGGTCCATTGTACTTTATTATGGAGTAAAAAGAACCATGGCTCAGATATGGAGGGAAAAAGCATTCTAAGATTCTAAATATCACAACCTGACCAGTGGTGGTCGCTCAGCAGGGGGCGCTAGTGCACTGCAATCTTAGTACCAGCAGTAGTTTGTTGCTGGACTAGTATGAGTAGTAGTTTGTTGTTGGAGTAGTAGTATGTTGTTGAAATAGTATAAGTAGCAGTTTTTTGGAGTAGTAGTAGTAGTTTGTCGCTGGACTAAGGGTACTAGTAGTGGTTTGTTGTTGGAGTAGTATGAGTAGTAGTTTGTTGTTGGACTAGTATGAGTAATAGTTTGTTGTTGGAGTAGTATGAGTAGTAGTTTGTTGTTGGACTAGTATGAGTAATAGTTTGTTGTTGGAGTAGTATGAGTAGTAGTAGTATGCTACTTTTAGATTTCCTTCCCTCCTAAAGGTGCAGTGTATAGAATTAACAGAACAGTCGTGGCAGAAATGGAATATAATATTGATAAGTATGTTTTAATTTGTGTATGTATATGTATAGTGTACGTATAGTGTTGGCTTTACCTCACAATCAGCTGTTTTTATCTACATTGGGAGCGGGTATGCTTCATGGAGGCCGCCATGTTGCACCGCCATGTTTCTACAGTGGCCCAGAAGGAACAAACCAAACAGCGTCTCTTCACCGTGGGGAGGCTGTTCAGCCGGCTTCCTTGCTTGAACTAGAGGCACTAAACTCCACACACTGACTGGACCTGCATCCCCTTCCCTCTCATTGTCGAAATAACTTTCATTCACAATAAAGGTTTTGATAGAAACACCTCCTGCACCTTCAACTTGGATCCTAACCTTCACCACCACCTCTCCTTTTCTCTCTCTCCATTCCTCCCTCCCTCTCTCTCCATCCCTCTCTCCACCCACACTGCCCACTGGACACATTATACAAGCTCTTATATAAAACACCTGCACAACATGCGCGTGCATCACACGTGCTTGTTTTCTTTCCATCGTATCGTTTTTTTTGTTTTTTTTTGGCTGTTCGTATTTTATTTAAATCATGTATCATCAATACAATCATAATATAAGATTTAATAATATTTATAAATGAATAACTAAACATTTTTATATAATAAAGGTTTGAATAGGTTTAAAATGTCTGGGCCAACAGGACACAGACTAAGTGAGGACCGGCCAAAATGTCCTCACTTCTCAAAATGCCCTCAAAGGTTAACACTTCCACAGGTATGGTCACGCATGCACGTGTTTGGAAATTCAAGTTGAAATATTTTAACGATTATGCAAGCCCCGCCCCTTTCTAACCTAGCACATGCCGCCTAGAATTTAAACAGTTACTCAATAACTCAGATGCTTTATATTTACTCATGACACGGCAACCGCCACTGGAACCAGCAAGAGCCGTACTGCAATACCTATTAGTACCAGCAGGGGGCTCCGGCTCTCCTCCCGCTGTACAACGGATTACGCCCGAAAAACTGATCATTCCAATGAATAGAGATCTGATCATTTAGATCCTGCAAAAATAATAATAATAATGTAATGATGATAATATCTAACATATTGTGATTATAATGTAGTAATAAAGAACATCTGATGATCAGTTGAGACGGAGAGCAGGGTTCCTGTATGGAGCTCAGGGTGTGTCCCGCTCCGTGTTGGATTGCCGGGTAATGGGGATGGAGCAACCTTCCCTCTCCAACAAAACAAATAAAAACAGTGTTTTTATTTGAGATGGATTTGTTTTCCTCTGACTCCTAATTGAACGAAACAAAAACACGGCACCGCGTCCCGGCACCATGCACCATGTGACGCACCGCATCATGCACCACATCACGGCATCATGCACCACGTCACCATGTCACGCACCACGTCACCATGTCACGCACCGCGTCACGGCACCAGGCACCGTGTCACGGCATCAAGCACTGCGTCACAGCACCATGCACCGCGTCACGGCACCATACACTGCGTCACGGCACCATGCACCGCATCACGGCATCAAGCACCGCGTCACGGCACCATGCATCGCGTCACGGCATCAAGCACCGCGTCAGGGCGCCATGCACCGCGTCACGGCATCAAGCACCGCGTCACGGCACCATACACTGCGTCACGGCACCATGCACCGCGTCACGGCATCAAGCACCGCGTCACGGCACCATACACTGCGTCACGGCACCATGCATCGCGTCACGGCATCAAGCACCGCGTCAGGGCGCCATGCACCGCGTCACGGCATCAAGCACCGCGTCAGGGCGCCATGCACTGCGTCACGGCACCATGCCCTGGGTCACGGAACCATGCACCCCGTCACGGCATCAAGCACCGGGTCACGGCACCATGCACCTCGTCACGGCATCAAGCACCGCGTCACGGCACCATGCCCTGCGTCACGGAACCATGCACCGCGTCACACAACCATGCACCGCGTCACGGCATCAAGCACCGCATCAGGGCGCCATGCACTGCGTCACGGCACCAGGCACCGCGTCACGGCACCATGCACCGCGTCACGGCACCATGCACCGCGTCACGGCACCATGCACCGCGTCACGGCATCAAGCACTGCGTCAGGGCGCCATGCACTGCGTCACGGCACCATGCACCGCGTCAGGGGATCAAGCACCGCGTCAGGGCGCCATGCACCGCGTCAGGGCGCCATGCACCGCGTCAGGGCGCCATGCACCGTGTCAGGGCGCCATGCACCGCGTCACGGCACCATGCCCTGGGTCACGGAGCCATGCACCGCGTCACGGCACCATGCACCGCATCATGGCACCATGCCCTGGGTCACGGAACCATGCACCGCGTCACGGCATCAAGCACCGCATCAGGGCGCCATGCACTGCGTCACGGCACCATGCACCGCGTCACGGAACCATGCACCGCATCACGGCACCATGCACCGCGTCACGGCATCAAGCACCGCGTCAGGGCGCCATGCACCGCGTCACGGCACCATGCCCTGGGTCACGGAGCCATGCACCGCATCACGGCACCATGCCCTGGGTCACGGAGCCATGCACCGCATCACGGCACCATGCACCGCGTCACGGCATCAAGCACCGCGTCAGGGCGCCATGCACCGCGTCACGGCACCATGCCCTGGGTCACGGAACCATGCACCGCGTCACGGCACCATGCACCGCGTCACGGCATCAAGCACCGCGTCAGGGCGCCATGCACCGCGTCAGGGCGCCATGCACCGCGTCACGGCACCATGCCCTGGGTCACGGAGCCATGCACCGCGTCACGGCACCATGCACCGCGTCACGGCATCAAGCACCGCGTCAGGGCGCCATGCACCGCGTCACGGCACCATGCCCTGGGTCACGGAACCATGCACCGCGTCACGGCACCATGCACCGCGTCACGGCATCAAGCACCGCGTCAGGGTGCCATGCACCGCGTCACGGCACCATGCCCTGGGTCACGGAGCCATGCACCGCGTCACGGCACCATGCACCGCGTCCAAACGTCTCCCGCTGCTTCCTGCCGCTCTCGGACATTCATTAAAAGCTGAATTTTTTGTCTACGTTCTTCCCTTGTGGCTCTCAGCCCCCTCGCCCTCCACTCACCTTCCTGACCATGGCCCCTCCCCCTCCACACACCTTCCGGGCCATGGCCCCTCCCCCTTCACACACCTTCCAAATTAGGCCCCTCCCCCTCCACTCACCTTCCTGGCCATGGCCCCTCCCCCTCCACACAGCTTCATGCCCATGGCCCCTCCCCCTCCACACAGCTTCATGTCCATGGCCCCTCCCCCTCCACACACCTTCCTGACCATGGCCCCTCCCCCTCCACGCACCTTCCTGGCCATAGCCCCTCCCCCTCCACGCACCTTCCTGGCCATGGCGTCCGCCTCCTCCTTGTTCTCAGTCGCTCTCTCGTAAGCCTTCCCCACCTCCGCCACAAAGTCATTCACCGTCCCACAGAGAAACCTGGAGGAGGAGGAGAGGGATGGAGGGATGAGGGATGGAGGAAAGAGTGGGGTGGAGGGATGGAGGAAAGAGTGGGGTGGAGAGATGGAGTCAGTGGTGAATTGGAGGATAATGAAGATCAAACAATCAAGTAAACACTTCAAATGTGATTTTTATTATTCAATCACGACAAACATTAACTCACCTCTCTCTCTCTCTCTCTCTCTCTCTCTCTCTCTGTCTCTCTCTCTCTCTCTCTCTCTCTCTCTCTCTCTCTCTCTCTCTCTCTCTCTCTCTCTCTCTCTCTCTCTCTCTCTCCTCCTCCCCCCCCTCTCCCTCAGAACACCATGTTCCTCCTGTGTGACTCACTCCACGTTGCTGAACCTGAGTCATAATCCCACTCTACTCTTCAACCGCTTTCCTCTACAAACAGGAAGGTCATTCAATCCAACATGGCCGCCCATAGTGAACACACTCTGAGAAAACAAAGTACGGCCTTGTAGCAGCCCCAGCAGTACCCGCCCATGCAGCGGTTCTCAACATGGGGTCTGGGGGCCCCCCAGGTGTCCTTCCAAGGGGTCCCCAACAAAACCATCGCTGCTGAAACTTGACTTTTATTTTGTTTGTTTTGAAAATCTGGAAAAGGCTGAACCACTGATCCAAGGTTCCTCTGCTGAAACACTTGGTGCTCCTACGGGTGTGAGAAGGCCTTGAGCCTGTAAGGTACAAGGTTCAAGGTTCAAGGTGCAACGCCGTCAGGTGACTGTTAATCAATAATGGACATATCACACTTGTGCCGATAGGTTTCCTCAACTTTGTACCTTTCCAGTCTTTATGGTCTTTGCAGCGTGAACCTTGAGAAGACACTGATTAGATGCTGCGCTGCTCTCCAACACCTTCAGGTAAAATACCACCTCCACCCAACCTCCACCTCCCACCTCTACCTCCACCTCCCGCCTCCACTCAACCTCCACCTCCACCAAACCTTCACCTCCAACCTCAACCTAACCGCCACCTCCCACCTCCACCCAACTGCCACCTCCCACCTCCACTCCCTGGGGATCAATCAAGACAGACGTCATCCTGGATGAAGTGGAACGGTCGACCTCCCCTCACCTTATCCTACATTTACATTTCATTTACATTTAGTCATTTATCAGACGCTTTTATCCAAAGCGACTTACAAGGGAGAATAACATTCAAGCTACATTGCGACAGAGACATTAGTGTAACAATAAATACTGCAAGGTATTTGACTCTGGACTCTGGTTTGGGAGACGAGCAGAACCACGCCCAGCTCCTGACTACCTGGGTGTGGATGTGTCCTCACATGGCCTCAGGGGCTTACCCAGAATGCATTGCACCTACTTGGCTGAAGATATGACGTCGCTGTGTTTGTCCGAGTCGAGGATCTTGGTGAGGTGGGAGGCCACGGAGTCGGCGTACTGAGTGATGTGGACCTGGGGGCGGGGCATGAAAGGCTGCTCACGCCAAGTTGGAATGCTCTCGGATGGGGCAAACGTTCATGAAAGAAACATCAAATCCAAAGCTAACACTCCTGGTTTCTAGTCCCTGACGTTTTCTGTTTCAAGTCTCTTACTTCCTGTTTATAATTCCTTACTACCAGTTTCTTGTCCTAGACTTCCCGTTTCTAGTCTCATACATCTAGTTTTTAGCTTCTTAATTCCTGTTTCCCAGCTTCCCTAGTCTCAACCTTCCTGTTTCTAGTCCCTGTCTTCCCAGTTTCTAGTCTCTTACTTCCTGTTTTTAGTCTCTTACTTCCTGTTTTTAGTCTCTTATCTCTTACTTCCTGCTTCTAGTTTCTTCCTACCCGTTTCTAGTCCCAGAGTCTACTTCCCATTTCTGGTCTCTTACAACTAGTTTCTAGCTTCTCACTTCCTGTTTCGAGTCTCTTACTTCCTGTTCCAGCATACCTGTACAGGAAGTAGCATACCTGCAGAGGGGAGTCCAGACTGTCCTCTTCCTTCACTTGCGGTGTGTGTTTGGTAGGAACCTCAAATGTCATCACACTCCATCTGAAAACATGATCACCATGGAAACCAGTGGTAAACAAAGCAGATTCTCACCAATGTTAACTAGTTAGCTTAGCGTCAGTAACGCAGAGTGACAGTGAAACTTAAGTTTTGAGAACACACATTTACTTAAGGCAGTATCGCCATTTTTTTCTCTCCCATGCGACGCCCCTGGTCCTAGCCCCGCCCTCCTGTCCCAGTTCCGCCCCCTGGTCTCACCGGTCCAGCATCTTGGTGGTGGCCCTCTCCAGCTTCTCCAGGATCTGCAGTAGCTGGGCGTCGTCGTCGCAGAGCCCTCCCCAGCCCAGGACCCGGGCCAGGTCGTTCCCCGTCCCGAGCGGCAGCACGCCCAGCTGGCACTGTGGGGATGCACCACACCACCGAAGAGTGTTTCATACCTTTAAAGCAGCTTTACACCAAATCTGACAAACGACAACAACGGTCCCTTCAGTCCCATGGAGTCAGATTCCGCACCTGAAAGGCTGTGACACGCTGTGATAAACCCCACCTCTGTGTGATAAACCCCGCCCCTCTGTGATAAACCCCACTTGCCGTTGTTCAGGATAAACAGCCATTTTCCCCTGACATATTATAGGATGTGATGCCACCGGTTCATGCGCCGGCCACAAGGATCTGACCGTCGGACGCTCGTTTGGTGTGAAGTGGCTTCAGAGCTTTAGAAAATTATATATAGCGACAGTCTTTTATACTTTAATGAAACATCAACATTCCTTCAGTTCATGCGCACACACTCCACCTACAGATCCTGCTCAAACCCATCAAACCACGTCAGTGTCTCAGGCTCAACGAGCGAGACAGAATAGTTTCAATTCATTTCAATTAATTAAATATATTTACATTTGTTTAAATGAGTTCGCTGAATATATTCAATACTCCACATGACGCTAATGGACCTGATGCGCTTTTACATGATAGCGTTGATTAGCTTTGTCTCTAACTGATTCATTGATTTGATCATCATCAGCACTGAGCGCTGCACTCCTCCCCTCCTCACCCCACCCCCCCCCCCCCCCTCTCCTCACTCCTCCCCCTCACCTGCTTGTGCAGGTTCAGTTTGTCCAGCTCAGACAGCACCCAGCCCACGCTGCCGTCTCCTCCACAGACCAGGATACGGAACGTGACGAACTTCTGGAACAAACGCAACCTGGAGGGAGGGAGGGGAGAGGGGATTACAGGTGACGCTAAAGGTGGAGGTGGAGCTACAGGTATAGGTACGGGCGGAGCCTTACCCCAGCTGCGGGCCTCCGTTCATCAGGTCAAACACCTGGGCTGGATTGAGGAGCTGCTTGAACTTTCGGAGGAACTTGACGCCCTGGTTGTCTCCGCTCTTGGAGTTGACCAGGACCAGCAGGGGGCTGGAGCAGGACGCTGAGGTGGCCTTCCAGAAGCCTGAGCACAAAGAAGCACTGGAGAATGCTGGATTCTGATTGGTCGATGGTGTCAATCAGCGAGCGGCCTTCATATTGCTGAATATTGACATGCTCATGGTAAAGCTAGCTTGTGGTGCTCCATAGAAACTACAATGTAAGACTCTCGTCCAGTTGAACATTTATAACAGGAACTATACAAACACGTGTCTCACCGTCGGAGTCAATGCTGTTCAAGACTGTCGGAGGGATGATGGAGACCCGACACTGACCCAGTGGACACACCCTGCCCATGTGGTCCTTACAGCTGCTGTGTACCTAGACACACCACGGTCATGTTAGTTCTTCCCTCTGAAATCCTCCAAATGTCACTTCTGTAAACTTTTCAAATATGATCCTGATCTGTGTGATAAGATAGGATAAGTTAAGATAAGTTAAGTTAAGATACGGTACGTAAAGTAAGGATAAGATAAGTAACGATAAGATAAGTTATGGTTGGATAACATAAGTAAAGTTAAAATAAATAAATTAAAGTAAAGTTAAGATAAGATAAATTATGATGAGTTAAGATACGATAAGTTAAGTAACGACAAGATAAGGCGGTTGGATAAGTTACGGTTAGATAAGTAAAGTTAAGAAAAGATAAGTTAAGATAAATAAAGCTGAGATAAGTTAAGTAAAGTTAAGATAATTTAATAAACGTAAAATTAAGATAAGTAAAGCTGAGATAAGTTAAGCTAAGTAAAGTGAAGATAAGTTAATAAAAGTAAAGGTAAGATAAATAAATTAAAGTCAAGATAAGATAAGATAAATTATGATGAGTTAAGATACGATAAGTTAAGTAACGATAAGATAAGGCGGTTGGATAAGTTACGGTTAGATAAGTAAAGTTAAGAAAAGTTAAGATAAGTTAAGATAAATAAAGCTGAGATAAGTTAAGTAAAGTTAAGATAATTTAATAAACGTAAAATTAAGATAAGTAAAGCTGAGATAAGTTAAGCTAAGTAAAGTGAAGATAAGTTAATAAAAGTAAAGGTAAGATAAATAAATTAAAGTCAAGATAAGATAAGTAAAGATGAGATACATTAAGATAATTTAAGTTAAGAAAAGTAAAGTTAAGGTAAGTAAAGTTAAGATAAGTAAATACGGGATAAGATAAGAAAAGTAAATTTAAGTAAAGTTAAGATAAGTTACGATAAGCTAAGATATGCGAAGTTATGATAAGATAAGTAAAGTAATGATAAGATCAGTAACGATAAAAAAATAGTTATGGTTAGATAAGGTAAGATAAGTAAAGTTACAATAACTTAAGTTAAGATACGATAAGTCAAGATAAGTAAAGTTAAAACAAGTTAATTTAAGATACATTAAGATATGTTAAGACAAGTAAAGATAAGATAAGTAAAGTTAAGATAAGTTAAGAAAAGTAAAGATAAGATTAGGTAAATAAAGTTCAGATAAGTAAAGTTACGATAGGTTAAATTTAGATACATTAAGATAAGTAAAGATAAGATAAGTTAGGATAAGTAAAGTTAAGATAAGTAAGGTTAAGATAAAAATGAGTTAAGATAAGTAAACATAAGATAAGTAAAGTTAGGATAAGTAAAGATAAGTTAAGATAAGTAAAGTTAAGATAAAATGAGTTAAGATAAGTAAAGTTAAGATAAGTAAGGTTAAGATAAAAATGAGTTAAGATAAGTAAACATAAGATAAGTAAAGTTAGGATAAGTAAAGATAAGTTAAGATAAGTAAAGTTAAGATAAAATGAGTTAAGATAAGTAAAGTTAAGATAAGTACAGTTAAGATAAAATGAGTTATGATAAGAAAAGTTAGGACAAAGTAAGATAAGATAAGCATTCCAACATGGCGTGAGCAGATAAGTAAAGTTAAGTCTTACGATGGCCTTGCACCAGAGGCACCTCCAGTCCTGAAGCCTCCTCACGCTGCCACAGTTCTTGTCGCAGACGACGCAGCGAGCGCTGACCGGCAGGTTTCCTTCCAGCCACTGATGGGGCATGGACACCTGCGGGGGCAGAGCAATGCATTGTGGACCATCCTGCTTCCTACCGTTAGGAAGGATGTTACACAGTCCCTCCGGGAGGATTTTCGTGATCGCCGAGACAAAAATGGTTGATTTTGCAGCAGCTTTTCTCAAGTATGCAATGCAATTCATTGACTTTTATCTGTGTTTCTTTCAGTGAAACTTGGGGAAGTTAAAGGAAAGAAGCGGTGGCGACGCCTCCTCACCCCGTCCTCGTCCTCAATGATGTCGTTCCCCACCGACGCCAGCGTTGTCCACTTGCAGCTATTGGTCGAACGCACTGCACAGCGTTTGTGAGCCTTGAACTTACAAACTGTGGAGGAGACGGTAAGGAGTCAATACAGACAGACAGAGCGACAGTGAAAGAGCGACAGAGCGACAGACTGACAGAGCGACACACTGACAGTGACAGAGCGACAGACTGACAGAGCGACAGACTGACAGAGCGACAGACTGAGTGACACACCGAGCAATGGACGGACACAGACAGAACGACAGACAGACAGAAAGAGCGACAGACAGAATGACAGACAAACAGAGCGACAGACAAGTATTGCACCTTCGCAGGACAGTCCATGTGAGGTGACCCCCGGCAGAGCTTCCCTACAGACGTTGCAGAACGTGGGTCTGGCGTGAGAGCAGGCGTACCAGTTGTGCATCCCGGAGAAATGCTCCATGTTGAACTGACTGGCCTGGAGGGTGGAGGGAGGTGGAGGGAGATTATACATTTAAGTGTCTTGTGTTCATTTGATGCCATCAACTCATGTTGACAGCAAGGTGACCTCATGAGTGGGATCTGTATTTGGTCCTTTGTGGTTTACTATCTATATGTTGCCACTTGGAGATATCATACCCAAATATGGCATCAGCCGATATTGTTATGCTGCCTGTAGAACTATGGGGTGAAGACTCGGGGGCTCTGTTGATTTTCATGTGAGGAGGAGGAGGAGGAGGAGGAGGAAGAAGGTGCTCTCACCTCATATGTCTCCCACTTCTGGACGGACTTGAGGGCGGTGATCCAGTCCTCCATCTCCTTCCTGTTCTCCGCACACAGCATGAGCTTGCGGAACGGAGTGATCACCTGAGAGAGGGAGAGGGCTGAACATCACTGCGACAGCGCTTTACACTTGTTTTGAGCAGTTTTCCGGGCGGTGCGGGTCTGGCTGCTTCAGACGACCAACAGAGGATCATTTTCTGAAAGGTTTTTTTTTCTGAGTTTGTGGACGGACGCCAGACGCTGCGTTATCACTCCGCCAGACGCTGAGTGTTCAGTCGTTGGCAAAAGTCTGCTCCCAGAGTCTGTGTGGAAACGAGGAAGCTTCTGGAAAACCTTTCTGATACCACCTTTATTGACACCCATTAAAAACCCGTTCAGAACATTGTTCTGATCAGGTTTGGTAAAATTATGGTAAAATACTGGGTTATTCATAAAAGAATATTGTAAGGACGGGCCACATGACCAAATCAAATATCGCACAAATGTGATTATTGATGGAGGGACGACTGTGCTTTTATAAGATATTTATGCATTCATGCAATAAATATTATAGAAGCAATCCTTAGTAGTGTGGATATTACAGTATGAGTATTGATCAGAACAGAAGAACCATCTGAAGCTCAGGAAACTCACTGTCAATACTCACTGTCCTGCAGACATCTAACTACATCACCATGTTACGAGGACCCCCATCCCAGAACAGATCTAGTCTTAAATCGCAACATCCGTATTTTAATGCTATCTAGTCTCATATCGCAATATCAATATTCTAAAGATATTGCAATATCGAATATCGCGATATCGATATAACAATGTCTAGTGTCATGCAGCAATATTGACATAATAACAATATGTAATTCCTTATTACGATAACAATACAACCAATGTCACGATACTGATATTATAATACCTACTGTTGTATCCCAATATCGATCTAATAACAATATCTAATATCGCAATATATATATTTAACCATATCTAATATTGCAATATCGATATTATAAAGATATCTTATAGCGCAATATCGATATAACGGGTTCGTCTGGATCTACTCTGATATTGCGATATCGATTTTATAACGTTATCTAGTCTCGTATCATGATATCGAGCAGCTCTATTTTATTGGTTTATTGGCTGTCAATCAGAAGTACAAGATATTTGAATACTGAACTTCTAGTAGGTCAACACATCAGAACTGTTGTCATGGTTACCGTGAAGCTGTTGTTGATGTTCTTGGTGCTGGTTTCGGCCACGCTGGCGTCGGACAGATCCACCTCGTCAAAGATCAGCGACTGAGACCGCAAATAGAAAAAGCGGAGATGAGGAGACACAGCAGGAGGCCTTTGCAAAGGACACGCCTCCAAGGAGCAACTGTGCACCGCCCATCTGTAACACATTAACCTTCAGTCCACAACACCAAACCACCCACGACCGGCTCAAGATCACAACAAAGCTTGGGACATGTTTTCCAGGCGTTTAGTTTTTGCTGTTGTTGCTGAAGATGAAAGCAACTATTCACAGCTTCATGTTAAAGTCGCAGATTTGCCTGTTTGTGGTGAGACGCAGCGCGACGTGTCCCCCATGGCCTGCTTTCTTTTCTGTCTTCAGAATGGAGTGAACAGTGGTTCTCCACCACCTCCACCCCCGGGAGCCTCAGTTTAATCCGTTTGATCAGATTCAGTCTTTCGATCCATTCCGACCAATAACCTTTATTGGTCGGAAAGGATTCAGTGTCTCTGCTCCAACAGGGAAGCGAGGATCCAAACGTCTGGATGTTCTCTCATTGAAATCAAATAATGCTGAGCTTTAAATTGTAAACATTTGCCTGGGGACCCTCTGGGCCCTCTGGAAGGACCCCATCCTGAGAACCACCGGTCCAAAGGCCTGGTTCTTTGTGCGACTCGACGATCGGCTCTGGCCGGGTGACGATAACCTTACGGCCGGACAAAATGGCCGTCTCTTCCGTCCTCCACTATGTCCTGCCAAGATGGAGGCCACTTCCACTCTGGACTGAGGGTTAGGGAGGTGGAGCGGTAAGGCGGAGATTGGGAAGTAACTAGAGTGGACACTTCTTCAATCACTATATTGGGGGACCAGCTCCAGTCCTTGAGCCTCTGTCCTTGCTCAAGGGTCTAGGAAGGAAGTGCCCGACTGACGTGCGACATCCGGATCTGACCGAGGCCTGGCTTTATGGAGGTAATAGTTCACCAAGACTAATAAAGGCTGATGGAGGCAGAGATGGAGAGAAGGAGAGATGGTGGATGATAGTCACATGTACCTTGGAGTCCTTGGCGTAGTAGAGTGTCCTGCCTCTGAGCTTGAAGTACCTTCTCTTCCATCGCTGGAAAGAACTCGTCTGTTTCAGCAGGATTCCCTCCTTCACACTTTTCTAGAGGGAGGGAGGGAGGGAGGGAGGGTTGCTCATCTTCTGCTTGATGAGAGGCTGGATTGTCTTGTTCTCTGACGAGACACTGAATAATATTTCATATTTTGTTTTGAATTTGAGGTTGAAAACCTCCTTGTGGAGTTAAACTCTGCCTGGTTGCCACATCACGTACACTGAAACAAATGCAAAACGGAACCGGAAACCTTACGATGAGAACGAGGCCACGGGTGTGTGGTGGGCGCTCTAATGGGGTTATTATGGGATGTTTCCCCAGCAAAGGTCCTGAGATGAGCGATGTGGCTGAACAGCGCTCAGCGCCCACACGGTGCGAGGGACGGGGTGAGTTGTCCTCATCAGCAGAACACGGACAGCGAGGAGACGCACTAGACAAAGACGCCTCACGCCTCACGCCTCACGCCTCACGGCTCACGCCACACGGCTCACGGCTCACGCCTCACGCCTCACGCCTCACGGCTCACGCCACACGGCTCACGCCTCACGCCTCACGGCTCACGCCACACGGCTCACGGCTCACGGCTCACGGCTCACGCCTCACGCCTCACGCCTCACGGCTCACGCCACACGGCTCACGGCTCACGGCTCACGCCTCACGCCTCACGCCTCACGGCTCACGCCTCACGCCTCACGCCTCACGCCACACGGCTCACGCCTCACGCCACACGGCTCACGCCACACGGCTCACGCCACACGGCTCACGCCTCACGCCACACGGCTCACGCCTCACGCCTCACGCCACACGGCTCACGCCTTACGCCTCACGCCACACGGCTCACGCCTCACGCCTCACGCCTCACGCCACACGGCTCACGCCTCACGCCTCACGCCTCACGGCTCACGCCTCACGCCTCACGCCACACGGCTCACGCCTCACGCCTCACGCCACACGGCTCACGCCTTACGCCTCACGCCACACGGCTCACGGCGTGTGGCTTTAACACGCACGCACCAAGGATTTTGGAAAGACCTGCCCTGATAAAATTAAAAACATGTTTGATTGAACTGTGAACTGGACGACTGAGATGGAAGAGACAGATTGGAGTCTTTCACTCACACACATCCATGACGGAGACGTCTCTACAGCACGACCCCCCGGACCCCCCTGGACTAGTACAAACTACACACTGTACACGCTACACACACACTACACACTGTACACACTACACACTGTACACACTAAACACTGTACACACACACTACACACTGGACACACTGCACACAAATTACACACTGTAAACACTAAAACTAAACACACTACACACAGTGTTAGACACTCCATCTTATCTACGACTGTATGCCCCCAGTGGACAGAGATGTATCCTGGGTAAGAAGTGAGATATACACCATTTAATTCACCATGGAGATCAACACCCTGCCTCGAAGACATCTGTCCCCTAGCAACATTCCTGTGGAGGATGAAGGGTGGATGAGACACCTACATGGAGGTGCCAGAACACAGGAATGAGAGCAGGCGGTGCTGAGGACGC
>NC_137209.1:24434997-24467497 GCF_960531495.2 Zeus faber | reverse complement strand
TGTGTGTGTGTGTTCAGTGTGTGTGTGTGTTCTGTGTGTGTGTGTTCAGTGTGTGTGTGTGCGTGTGTGTGTGTGTGTGTGTGTGTGTGTGTGTTCAGTGTGTGTGTACGTAACAAACTTCCTGTTTGAAGAGGTTAGGGGCAGAAACGGAGTGAGTCTATTTTTGGCAGGAAAGAGAGAGAAGAGGAAGAGAGACAGACAAGAAAGAAAGAAAGAAAGAAGGAATGATAGAAAGAAGGAAGGATGGAAAGAAGGAAAGAAGGAAGGATAGAAGGAAGGAAAGAAGGAAGGATAGAAAGGGTTGTAGGAGAAGAGGGAACTAAAGAACAAGACATTTGAGGCACAAACAGAAAAGAACGACAGAATGAATCAAAACTAATGATTGAAAATCAATAAAGTAATAAAAGAAGAATGGAAACGAGGGAAGTTCAAAGGAAAAACCTTTTAATTGTTCTCCCTGTAAATACCCTGTCAGTACACTGTAAATACCCTGTCAGTACACTGTAAATAACCTGTCAGTACACTGTAAATACCCTGTCAGTACACTGTAGATACCCTGTCATTACACTGTAAATACCCTGTCAGTACACTGTAAATGCCCTGTCAGTACACTGTAGATACCCTGTAGATACCGTGTCAGCACCCTGTAGATACCCTGTCAGTACCCTGTCAGTACACTGTAGATACCCTGTTAGCACCCTCTAGATACCCTGTCTGCACCCTGTAGATACACTGTCAGTACCCTGTCAGTACACTGTAGATACACTGTCAGTACCCTGTCAGTACACTGTAGATACCCTGTCAGTACCCTGTCAGTACACTGTAGATACACTGTCAGTACACTGTAGATACCCTGTCAGTACCCTGTAGATACCCCGTCAGCACCCTGTCAGTACCCCGTCAGTACACTGTAGTTACCCCGTCTGTACACTGTAGATACCCTGTCAGTACCCTGTCAGAACACTGTATATACCCTGTCAGTAAACTGAAGATACCCTGTCAGTACCCTGTAGATACCCTGTCAGCACCCTGTCAGTACACTGTAGGTACCCTGTTAGTACCCTGTCAGTACACTGTAGATACCCTGTCACTACAATGTAGATACCCTGTAGATACCCTGTGGATACCCTGTCAGTACCCTGTAGATACCCTGTCAGCACCCTGTCAGTACCCCGTCAGTACACTGTAGATACCCTGTCAGTACCCTGTCAGAACACTGTAGATACCCTGTCAGTACACTGTAGATACCCTGTCAGTACCCTGTAGATACCCTGTCAGTACACTGTAGATACCCTGTTAGTACCCTGTCAGTACACTGTAGATACCCTGTCAGTACCCTGTAGATACCCTGTCAGCACCCTGTAGATACCCTGTCAGTACACTGTAGAAACCCTGTCAGTACACTGTAGATACACTGTCAGTACCCTGTCAGTACCCTGTAGATACCCTGTCAGTACACCGTAGATACCCTGTAATTACACTGTAGATACCCTGTAGATACCCTGTCAGTACAATGTAGATACCCTGTAGATACCTTGTGGATACCTTGTCAGTACCCTGTAGATACCCTGTGGATACCCTGTCAGTACACTGTAGATACCCTGTCAGTACTCTGTAGATAACCTGTCAGTACACTGTAGATACCCTGTCAGTACACTGTAGATACCCTGTCAGTACCCGGTCAGTACACTGTAGATACACTGTCAGTACCCTGTCAGTACGCTGTAGATACCCTGTCAGTACCCTGTCAGTACACTGTAGATACACTGTCAGTACCCTGTCAGTACACTGTAGATACCCTGTCAGTCCCCTGTCATTACACTGTAGATACACTGTCAGTACCCTGTCAGTACACTGTAGATACCCTCTCAGTACCCTGTCAGTACACTGTAGATACACTGTCAGTACCCTGTCAGTACACTGTAGATACCCTGTCAGTACACTGTTAGTACACTGTAGAAACACCGTCAGTACCCTGTCAGTACACTGTAGATACCCTGTCAGTACCCTGTCAGTACACTGTAGATACCCTGTCAGTACCCTGTCAGTACACTGTAGATACCCTGTCAGTACCCTGTCAGTACACTGTAGATACACTGTCAGTACCCTGTCAGTACACTGTAGATACCCTGTTAGTACCCTGTCAGTACACTGTAGATACCCTGTCAGTACCCTGTAGATACCCTGTCAGCACCTTGTAGATACCCTGTCAGTACCCTGTCAGTACACTGTAGATACCCTGTCAGAACACTGTAAATACCCTGTCAGTACACTGGAGATACCCTGTCAGCAACCTGCCAGTACACTGTAGATACCCTGTTGGTACCCTGTCAGTACACTGTAGATACCCTGTCAGTACCCTGTCAGTACACTGTAGATACCCTGTAGATACCCTGTCAGTACACTGTAGATAGACTGTCAGTACACTGTAGATAGACTGTCAGTACACTGTAGATACCCTGTAGATACCCTGTCAGTACACTGTAGATACCCTGTCAGTACAATGTAGATACCCTGTAGATACCCTGTGGATTCCCTGTCAGTACACTGTGGATACCCTGTCAGTACTCTGTTGATACCCTGTCAGTACTCTGTAGATACCCTGTCAGTACATTGTAGATACCCTGTCAGTACACTGTAGATACCCTGTCAGTACACTGTAGATACCCTGTCAGTACCCTGTCAGTACCCGGTCAGTACACTGTAGATACACTGTCAGTACCCTGTCAGTACACTGTAGATACCCTGTCAGTACCCTGTCATTACACTGTAGATACCCTCTCAGTACCCTGTCAGTACACTGTAGATACACTGTCAGTACCCTGTCAGTACACTGTAGATTCCCTGTTAGTACACTGTCAGTACACTGTAGATACACTGTCAGTACACTGTCAGTACCCTGTAGATACCCTGTCAGTACCCTGTAGATACCCTGTCAGTACCCTGTCAGTACACTGTAGATACCCTGTCAGTACCCTGTCAGAACACTGTATATACCCTGTCAGCACCCTGTCAGTACACTGTAGATACCCTGTTAGTACCCTGTCAGTACACTGTAGATATCCTGTCAGTACCCTGTCAGTACACTGTAGATACCCGGTCAGTACCCTGTCAGTACACTGTAAATACCCTGTAGATACCCTGTCAGTACACTGTAGATATCCTGTCAGTACCCTGTAGATACCTGTCAGTACCCTATCAGTACACTGTAGATACCCTGTCAGTACACTGTAGATATCCTGTAGATACCCTGTCAGTAAAATGTACATACCCTGTCAGTACACTGTAGATACCCTGTCAGTACAATGTAGATACCCTGTAGATACCCTGTGGATACCCTGTCAGTACTGAGACGGAGTTTCTACATCAAGACATAAGAACTGTCAACGCTGACCTCACCAGGGGTCCTCACTGAGCCACACACATAAGCTCCACTACCTTACTGTACTGTATGTAGTATACTGTACCGCATACTGTGTCACTGTTCTGGGTTGTTGGGGGTTACTGTATTGCTGTGCCCTACTGTTGTATACTGTGCTGTATTATCCCACAAACACTACCTCACTTTATTCACATGCCACTTTAATGCACATATCTGTATTTACATAAATAGCCTATCCCATATACATAAGTCTATCCCATATACATAAGCCTATTCCCTTTATCTATTCTGTAACCCCACCCTGCATTACCCTTGAGTTCTTGTTTTATTTTATTCTATTGTATTCGACTTACTGCATTACGTTTTAGGAATCAGTTCATCAAGTTGAAATTCGACTGTTCAGTCTCGAACATAGTGTGTTATCACCGGGTGCGTTGCATTGACATTTCACTGCATATATGTATGAAAGTATGTATATGTATGTTAGTATGTATATGTATGAAAGTATGTATATGTATGTGACGAATAAACCGTTTGAATCTTGAATCGAGATACCCTGTCATCACCCTGTAGATACCCTGGCGTTACTTAGTGCGACAGTTTCTCCCGACATGGGCAGTGTTTTCTGGGTCTACATTGAGAAGGAGTCTCCACCGTTGACATTTATGTGTCACCGTTGCTTTGTGCCATAAAATGGATGAAATGTTGGGGACAAAAAACAAATAGTACTACAGTCGTACTTGCTAAAGTACTTTACGTGTGTGTGAACAGATAACTGCCCTCACGGGGGGGTGATTATTAATAGATGTACTTCTATTAACGACGGTGGATAGTACATACTCTCCACAGCAGCTCCCTGTAGATTACCCTTAAATTTCCAAGGCAATGTAGCGCGTCATGGCAGTCATAGGATGACGATGATGATAATGATGATGATGCACACAAACAACCACCATCTACTTTAATGTTTACTCATCAAGACGCAAAATAGATCTTTGATAAAACTCAAGCCTTTGAGATGTTTCACAGGAGCTAGGCTAGCTGATCCCATCTGCAGCCATACACTTGGTTAACATAGCTAGCACGCAGCCCCCACATTGGAATAACAAGTGAAATGTTAAAAGGTTGACAGCACAGTCATGTGTCTAAATCTGGATGGAAAGTCAACTGCGCTGTGCTGTATTGATGAACTCTGTATTGATTAGCGGTACAGGCTTGGAAGCGATACCTTCTGTTTCCAGTAACTGTATTGATTGGCGATTAGAGACATGGAAGCATGTCTCCCGGGAAGGAGACCTGGAAACTAAATATGTCTTTATAATCTTCACGGACCCCAGTTTGGGAACCCCAGATCTTTTCCTAGCGTGGTTGTTCCCACGCGACGGCCCTGCACCAGATCCTGCTCTGGATGTGGGGCACAGGAAGTGACACGGCGGCGTGTGGAGGTTAATCTGAGGAGAGTGCTCCATCAGGTCACAACTGATGGGAATAACTACGTCGTTAAGGAGCTGCGCTAATGAGGGGAACTCAAAGTGTGTTTCACTGTTCAACGTCTCCGTTTGATCATAGCTACATTCATCATTCATGAGACGACAACTATGAGATAAATATGAGAATAGAAAAATGCTACTATTATTATTCACAATAACAGTATGGTACTAATAATAATAATAATGTGACTATGAAATAAAAATAATAAAAAGGGTTTTATATTTCAAAAAGGACACAAGCAAAATGCAAGAAAATTCAGTCATTAATAGAATGAATGAATCAAATAATTATAATTTAAATAATAAAAAACATTGAAAGAATAATAATAATCATAATAATAATAATAATAATAATAAAAATAATTTAAATAATAATAAAATAATTTAAATAATAATACATGACTGATGTATTTAGTTATTCATTGAAAATACTGAAAGAATTCAATAATTCAACAGAATCTGAGGCAGTAAAACAGTCGTGACACATCAGTGAGGGAGGATGTGTGTGACAGTAGTTCATCAATTATCTGGCCTCCCTCCACCCATCCCTCCATCCCTCCATCCCTCCACCCATCCCTCCATCCCTCCATCCATCCTGACCTCCACCCATCCCTCCATCCCTCCCTCCCTCCACCCATCCCTCAATCCCTCCACCCATCCCTCCATCCTACCTTGGCTCGGATCTGTCCTGATGTGGAAACTTTGCGGATCAGTTTGTGTGAAGTTTCTTCTTGTTCTCCATCGCTGTCTGAAGACTCCTCCCCTGCTTCTCCAGCCTGAGGAGAGGAGGGGGTGGAGGAGGAGAGAGGAGGAGGAGAAGGAGGGAGGAGGAGGAGAGAGGAGGGAGGAGGAGGGCAGAGAAGGAAGGAGAGAGGAGTAGGAGGAGAAGGAGGGAGGAGAAGGAGGGAGGAGAAGGAGAAGGAGAAGGAGGAGAGGATGTAATCAGGTCAGGTATCCAGTCTCCTACAGTTTAGGGATTGAAGTCACATGACAGGAGCAGTGGGAGGTCGAAGGTTCGATTCCCCGACGTCCAGTTCTCAAAATTGCCTCAGAGCCGAGTATCTTTAGAAGCTCGTTATCCAGGAATAACCAGGCCCCGCCCCCAGGGCTGAGGGGCGGGGCCTGTGAGGGAGTGGCCTGTGAGGGCGTGGCCTGTGGGCGGGTCTTCAACTCTTTAACAAAGAATGAAAGATAATGACGACGACGACATTTAGATCCAAAATAAAACATAAAATAAACATTAAAAAAAATAAAACATAAAATATACCTTTAAAAAATAAAAAGGTAATAAAAATACAACCTGAGAATACATTTCTGTTCTGTTGAAGATATCACTTTTTATATTGAAATACTTTATTATATCAATATATCGTGTACTTGTACCTCGTACGTGTACTTGTACCTCGTATGTGCATTTGTACCTCGTATGTGTACTTGTACCTCTGATGTGTATTTGTACCTCGTATGTGAACTTGTACCTCGTATGTGTATTTGTACGCACCATGTGGCCAGGCTCGGGGTCGGGCGGGGCGGAGGCCTCGGCAACGTACAGCACGTTGGGGTTCAGCTTAGTCGCCATGGCAACCGCCCAAAAGAGGAGGAAGATGAAGAGGAAGGTGGAGGGAGATGAAGGAGGAGGAGGAAGAGGAAGAGGAAGGAGAAGATGAAGAAGGGAGTTGAAGGAGGAAGATGTAGAGGACGATGAAGAGGACGATGAATGAGGAAGATGAAGGAGGAAGATAAAGAAGGAAGATAAAGAAGGAAGATGAAGGAGAAAGAGGAAGAGGAAGATGAAGAGGAAGAGGAAGATGAAGATGAAGGAGGAAGATGAAGAGGAAGATGAAGAGGGAGAAGGAGGAAGATGAAGAGGAAGATGAAGATGAAGGAGGAAGATGAAGAGGAAGATGAAGATGAAGGATGAAGATGAAGATGAAGGAGAAAGATGAAGAGGGAGAAGGAGGAAAAGATGAAGAGGAAGATGAAGGAGGAAGATGAAGAGGAAGATGAAGGAGGGAAATGAAGAGGAAGAGGAAGAGGAAGAGGAAGATGAAGAGGAAGATGAAGAGGAAGAGGAAGAGGAAGAGGAAGGAGGAAGATGAAGAGGAAGATAAAGGAGGGAGGAGGCGGAAGATGAGAGGGGGGTGTGCAGGCCAACAGATTCCAGGAAGGGCTGACTCCGCCTCCTCCAACCCCTCTATCAGGCTGACTCCGCCTCCTCCGATCTCTATCGGCCAGATTCTGGAAAAGAAAGATGGATGAAGAATCAATCAGCAGTGAGGAGTGTACAGCACAACTTGGTACTACGATATGGTACCACAACATGGTACCATATCATGGTACTAGAATGTGGTGGTACTACAACGTGGTACTACAACATGGCACCACAATGTGGTACTACAATGTGGTACTACTACATGGTATTCTAGTACCATGGTACTAGAATGTGGTACTACAACGTGGTATGACAACATGGTACAGTGGTACCTGGACTTAGGACTGCATCTACTCACCACTAATCCAAGATACCAGCAGTGATAGTCACCAACATCTGGATCCACTTGCGACCGACTGCTCCAAGATACGACCGTGGAAATTTGCAGTTGGCGCGTCGGCGGCCAGTCAGCAGTCAGCAGTCAGTCAGTCAGCAGTCAGTCAGTCAGCAGTCAGTCAGTCATTCAGTCAGCAGTCAGTCAGCAGCCAGCCAGTCAGTCAGCAGTCAGTCAGCAGTCAGTCAGTCAGTCAGCAGTCAGTCAGTCAGTCAGTCAGTCAGTCAGTCAGCAGCCAGTCAGCAGTCAGTCAGCAGTCAGTCAGTCAGCAGTCAGTCAGTCAGTCAGCAGCCAGTCAGCAGTCAGTCAGTCAGTCAGTCAGTCAGTCAGCAGTCAGTCAGCGGGCGACCTACATGGTGTGTGCACGTAGTTGGTGGCTTATGGATATTTTTTGTCATATTTACTGTGTTTGTTCTGTGTATTTTGTTTATTTTCATCCTTCATGATGTCATCATTT
This sequence comes from Zeus faber, assembly GCF_960531495.2. NCBI lineage: Eukaryota > Metazoa > Chordata > Actinopteri > Zeiformes > Zeidae > Zeus > Zeus faber. The sequence goes on along the minus strand of NC_137209.1, from coordinate 24,459,622 downwards.
ATATGGAAAAAATTGTTGTAACGTACCACTCTTGTAACGTACCCCTGTTGTAACGTACCCCTGTTGTCACGTACCCCTGTTGTCACGTACCACTGTTGTCACGTACCCCTGTTGTCACGTACCCCTGTTGTAACGTACCCCTGTTGTAACGTACCCCTGTTGTCACGTACCCCTGTTGTCACGTACCACTGTTGTCACGTACCCCTGTTGTCACGTACCCCTGTTGTCACGTACCACTGTTTTAACGTACCACTGTTCTTATAGAAGGAATTACAGTCCTAAGTCCAGGTACCACTATACTAGAATGTGGTACTACAACATGGTACTAGAATGTGGTACTACAACATGGAACTAAAATGTGGTACTACAACGTGGTGTTACAACATGGTAACTGATTGTGGTACTACAACATGATACTAGAATGTGTTATTACAATGTGGTACTTCAACATGGTACCAGAATGTGGTACTACAATGTGGTACTACTACATAGTATTCTAGTACCATTGTACTAGAATGTGGTACTACAATGTGGTATTCTAGTACCATTGTACTAGAATGTGGTAATACAATGTGGTACTACAATGTGGTATTACAACATGGTGGCAGGAAGCTTCCATTGAAGACCTGTTGCTATGACATGCTGCCTGTTGCCATAGTAACACTATTCTAACCCGGTTGACAATTAACAAACAAAGTTAAGTGTAAATATCCCAGTAGAAGTATCCTAATATAGTAGTACTACAGTACTATCTGTACTGACCCAGGAAGCAGAAACACGTTCAAGGAAGAGGAACAAGACATAAAACATAATAATAAAAACATAATAATGAAAATGATTATTATGAAATGAGGTGCAGCAGGATGGGATGTGTCCACATATCCACACGTTATATGAAAAACAGTCACATAATAATAATAATAATAATAATAATAATAATAATAATCATCATAAAAAAAATAATAAAAAAAATAATAATAAAATAATAATAATTAATAATAATAATGATAATGATGATGATGAAGCAATAATAACTCGAACAACTGGACAGCTTCCTTCAACAACTAGTACCACAAGCACAGTACTACAGTACAAAATACTTCACTACCATAGTACAATGGGCTGTAGAATCCCTACCACTACTGTACAATACTACAGTAGTACTACAGCAGTACAAGGAAAGCACTGTCTCCTGGATGCATCCTGCAGATGTTTCCAGTACCTGCCTACTACCATTCAACAGTATGAAGCTCTGTGCGTGTTGGCGCGTGCATGCGTCTTGATATGGCGGTACTACAACCGATACGATATCGATACACGAGATATTTACTCTATAATTGATGGAAGTAAACTGCGGCTGCGTCCTACAACTCGTCATGGCGGGCACGGGCATCAGATCCGCCCGGATCGATATTCACCGGTTGGTCCGATAGATCACACCGTCCGTCCGTGCACCGGATCGATCACACCGCCCATTCACACCGTTCATGCACCGGATCGATCAAACCGTCCATTCACACCGCCCATGCACCGGATCGATCACACCGTCCATGCACCGGGTCCGCCTCGGAACACGGTGCATGCTCGTCCGTTCCTCCGCTAAACATCCAGTCCCTACACCGCTCTGAGCGCACCCCCAGCCGGGCTGACAGAGCCGCTGCCCCGGTGCGTGGTGCATACCCGCTCCGGAGGGTGATTCAGCGAAGGATCCCGCACGACTGCCCGGCCCTGGTCACTCCTCTGTCGGCGTGGATCCTCTGTCGCTGAGACGAGAGAGAGGGGGAGAGAGAGAGAGGGAGAGAGAGAGAGAGAGAGAGAGAGGACGATCTGAATCAGGTAGGAAGAGGAGAAGAAAGCAGGAAGGAGATCATTTGTGAAGGGAACAGAGGAGGAGAGCAGATAGAGGAGGAAGAGGAGAAGGAAGAGGAGGAGAGCAGATAGAGGAGGAAGAGGAGAAGGAAGAGGAGGAGAGCAGATAGAGGAGGTAGAGCAGGAGAGCAGGAGGAGGAGGAAGAGGAGGAGGAGGAAAGCAGATAGAGGAGGAGGAGAAGGAGGAGCAGATAGAGGAGAAAGAGGAGGAGGAGCAGATTGAGGAGGAAGAGGAGAAGGAGGAGAGCAGATAGAGGAGGAAGAGCAGGAGAGCAGGAGGAGCAGAAAGAAGAGGAGGAAGAGCAGGAGAGCAGGAGGAGCAGAAAGAGGAGGAGGAAGAGCAGGAGAGCAGGAGGAGCAGAAAGAGGAGGAGGAAGAGGAGGAGAGCAGATAGAGGAGGAAGAGGAGGAGGAGCAGATAGAAGAGAGAGCAGGAGGAGCAAATAGAGGAGGAAGAGGGGGGGAAAGATAGAGGAGGAGAAGCAGGAGAGCAGATAGAGAAGGAAGAGGAGGAGAGCAGGAGGCGCAGAAAGAGGAGGAGGGAGAGCAAGAGAGGAGATAGAGGAGGAGGAGCAGATACAGGAGGAGGAAGAGCAGGAGGAGCAGATAGAGGAGGAAGAGGAGATAATGAAAGGTGAGAGGAGAGAAAATGGGAAGGAAGAGAAAGGTGTGTGTATATGTATGTATATACATACTTATAGATACTGTATATATATACATATGTATAGATGTATACATATATACATACACATATATACTGTATATTTATACATATAAACATATATACATACATACAGTATATACATATATACGTACATAGATATATACATACACACATATATAAGATAAGATAAACCTTTATTAGTACCACAACGGGTACATTTACATGGTTCCAGGAGCAAAAAGGGGACAGCAGAAATAAAGAGCATATCAAGTACACACTATAAACAATATAAAATATATAGAAACAAATAAAACTAGAGGAATAAAAAATAAAAAATCACCATAAATAGGAACCAGATAGTACTTAGTGAAAGAAAGCTGCTGTTGTTCGACTGTTCTCTCTGTTGCTGTTGCCAACATGAGAGGATGGAGAGAGAGAGAGAGGATGGAGAGAGAGAGAGAGGATGGAGAGAGAGAGGATGGAGAGTATTGAGGGAGAGAGGTTGGAGGGGATGGAGAGAGCGGATGGATCCTGATCAGGTACAGGCTCAGTGAGCACAGTCTAGACTGATAAAGGCAGACACAAAATATCTTGGCTGCCTAAAGAGCAAAGATTATGTGGTCAGTGTAAGACAGGTGAGGTCAGTGTAAGACAGGTGAGGTCAGTGTAAGACAGGTGAGGTCAGTGTCAGACAGGTGTGGTCAGTGTAAGACAGGTGAGGTAGAGACAGACATTCACTTTCTACTACACTGTCAACAATACAAACTTATCAGACAACAATGTTTTGATAAATTCAACTCAACATTAGCATCATTCACCGCACTGTCTGATGAGTAAAGATGGCCGTGCTCCCCAGCTGGACACTCCATGTTAGAAACGTCACATGTCATAAAATGAGCTGTGACTTGCCCTCTACATACTGGTACTGTTTTATTTATTATTTACTTACTTTTTAATTTTATTGTAATTATTCATAGTATTACTGTTGTTGTGGTTAAATTATACTTGTTGTCAGTGTTATTACTGTTGATATTATTATGGGGTTGATGTGTTGTTATTGTCTCGAATGTTGTTGTTGAGCGCTACCTGCCTTCTAGCTTTGGAAATACTGTTGTAACAACTGTCATCAAATAGAATCAACTGAGTAAAATTGAGAAAGCGATGATGAGAGAGGATGGATGATAGAAGATTGAGAGAGAGAGGATGGATGATAGAAGATTGAGAGAGAGGATGGATGATAGAGAGAGGATTGGGAGAAAGAGAGGATGGATGATGGATGGATGATGGAGAGAGGATGGATGGATGATGGGGAGAGGATTGAGGGAGAGTGGGTGGAGAGAGAGAATGGATGGAGTGAGAGAGGGTGGCTGGAGGGAGAGAGGATGGATGATGGAGAGATGATTGAGAGAGAGGATGGACAGAGAGAAGATGGATGGAGAAGGGTAGAATGGATGATGGACAGAGGATGGAGGATGGACAGAGAGGATGGAGTGAGTGGATGGATGGGTGGAGAGAGGATGATGGTGGACAGGGAGGAAGAATGATGGAGAGATAGGATGGACAGAGAGGATGGAGGATGGACAGAGGATGGATGATGGACAGAGAGGATGGAGTGAGTGGATGGATGGCTGGAGAGAGGATGGATGATGGACAGGGAGGATGGATTATGGAAAGAGAGGATGGATGATGGACAGAGGATGGGTGATGGACAGAGGATGGGTGATGGACAGAGAGGATGGGTGATGGACAGCGAGGATGGAGGATGGACAGCGAGGATGGAGTGAGTGAGTGGATGGCTGGAGAGGATGATGGTGGACAGGGAGGATGGAAGATGAACAGATAGGATAGAGATGGACAGAGAGGATGGATAATGGACAGAGGATGGATGATGGAGGATGGACAGAGAGGATGGAGTGAGTGGATGGATGGCTGGAGAGAGAATGATGGTGGACAGGGAGGATGGATGATGGACAGCGAGGATGGATGATGGACAAAAAGGATGGAGGATGGACAGAGAGGATGGAGTGAGTGGGTGGATGGCTGGAGAGGATGATGGTGGACAGGGAGGATGAATGATGGACAGAGAGGATGGATGATGGACAGAGAGGATGGATGATGGACAGAGAGGATGGAGGATGGACATATATATATAATATTAAATAATATGATATAATATTTATATAATATTTATTAGTGTATTCATGTTTAGTGTATTCAGGTGAAGCACACCACAGAGGGTTAACGCTTGAACAAAACATTGTCAATGACTCTAAATAATTAGAAATAATTTGTTTGTATTGATACAGGAGATATGATGCAATATCATATTGATTCTGTGTATTGATCATGTTACTGGCTAAGCACGCCTTCCCATATGATGGAGGCTCTCTGCTGCCCCCTGCTGAGTGCTCCATCAACCCAATGCCCCTCCACCAGCACTACATCGTTATATATAAAGAATATACTGTATATGTAAATACACATCTTATACACATCACATACATATATTTTCCATATCATAATTTATATATTTAAATATATATAAATATATATGTATTTGAATGCGTCATATTTGAATATATTCATTTTGTTCAGTTCAACAACCAATGATTTGGTTGTGCTGACTTTACAAATTGTATTTGATCAGAAGAAAAGAATGGATGTGTAAAAATGTCATAATGATGATAATATGAAAAACCAAAAAGCAACAAAAAGGTGAAGCGTGAGGTGATGGAGCGGCTCCTCCTGCATCAGTGAATGCAGTCTGATCAAAGAGAAGCAACCATCACTGCAAACACTAATGAGGAGGTGATGGAGGAGAGGGGTGGAGAGAGAGGGATGGAGCAGAGAGAAGGTTGGAGGGATGGAGAGAGAGGGATGAAGAGAGAGGGAGAGGGGTGGAGAGAGAGAAGGAGGAGAGGGGTGGAGACAGGGAGAGGGTCGAGAGAGAGAAGGTTGGAGGGATGGGGGAGAGAGGGGGGTGGGTGGATAGAGGGTGGGAGGGATTGGGGGGGGGGGCACCCCCACCTCCTCCTCCTCCATCTTCCTGAAGATATAAATAGTGGATGGAGCGTGTGAGTCACGGTGCTGGGCGGAGCAGAGCAGCACCGTGACTCAACACAACCATCGTAACCGTAGCGACGCACACAAGGAGCCTGGACCCGGATGTGAAACAGAGTCCAGTGGATGGCCACGCCCCTTCATCAGCTTCCTACGCTTCGGAATCGAACCGACCCAAAGTGGGAAAATTGGAGGCATGCTTTTTAATGAGTCACTGGTAAAAAGCTGCATCTGGTAAAGGGCCAAAGCATCAGCTTCTCAACAATGATCCCAGAACAAGTTTGGGTGGAGAACAAGACGGAGTTTTCCTCTGTTGGGTGGGTGCTGAGGTCACCAGCGGCCGAGTCTCATTTCTTAAGAATAGGGTGACGGCAGCCATCTTTGTTTGGGGGTCAACATATGACTAGATATTAAGAGGGTTCCTTTGTTCCTCGGGTTCCTTTGTTCCTCGGGTTCCTTTGTTCCTCGGGTTCCTTTGTTCCTCTGGTTCCTTTGTTTATCAGGTGTCCTTGTTCCTCTGGTCCCTTTGTTCCTCTGGTCCCTTGTTCCTCTGCTTCCTTTGTCCTCGGGTTCCTTTGTTCCTCTGGTTCCTTTGTTCCTCTGGTTCCTTTTGTTCCTCGGGTTCCTTTGTTCCTCGGGTTCATCTGGTTCCTTTGTTCCTCGGGTTCCTTTGTTCCTCGGGTTCCTTTGTTCCTCTGGTTTCTTTGTTCCTCGGGTTCCTTTGTTCCACGGGTTCCTTTGTTCCTCTGGTTCCTTTGTTCCTCGGGTTCCTTTGTTTCTCGGGTTCCTTTGTTCCTCTGGTTCCTTTGTTCCTCGGGTTCCTTTGTTTCTCGGGTTCCTTTGTTCCTCGGGTTCCTTTGTTCCTCTGGTTCCTTTGTTTCTCGGGTTCCTTTGTTCCTCTGGCTCCTTTGTTCCTCTGGTTCCTTTGTTCCTCTGGTTCCTTTTGTTCCTCGGGTTCATCTAGTTCCTTTGTTCCGCGGGTTCCTTTGTTCCTCGGGTTCCTTTGTTCCTCGGGTTCCTTTGTTCCTCTGGTTCCTTTGTTTATCAGGTTTCCTTGTTCCTCTGGTCCCTTTGTTCCTCTGCTTCCTTTGTCCTCGGGTTCCTTTGTTCCTCTGGTTCCTTTGTTCCTCTGGTTCCTTTTGTTCCTCGGGTTCCTTTGTTCCTCGGGTACATCTGGTTCCTTTGTTCCTCGGGTTCCTTTGTTCCTCGGGTTCCTTTGTTCCTCTGGTTCCTTTGTTCCTCGGGTTCCTTTGTTTCTCGGGTTCCTTTGTTCCTCTGGTTCCTTTGTTCCTCTGGTTCCTTTGTTTCTCGGGTTACTTTGTTCCTCTGGCTCCTTTGTTCCTCTGGTTCCTTTGTTCCTCTGGTTCCTTTTGTTCCTCGGGTTCATCTAGTTCCTTTGTTATTCTGGTTCCTTTGTTCCTCTGGTTCCTTTGTTCCTCAGGTTCCCTTGTTCCTCTGGTTCCTTTGTTCCTCTGGTTCCTTTGTTCCTCGGGTTCCTTTGTTCCTCTGGTTCCTTTGTTCCTCGGGTTCCCTTGTTCCTCTGGTTCCTTTGTTCCTCGGGTTCCTTTGTTTCTCGGGTTCCTTTGTTCCTCGGGTTCCTTTGTTCCTCTGGTTCCTTTGTTTCTCGGGTTCCTTTGTTCCTCTGGCTCCTTTGTTCCTCTGGTTACTTTGTTCCTCTGGTTCCTTTTGTTCCTCGGGTTCATCTAGTTCCTTTGTTCCTCGGGTTCCTTTGTTCCTCGGGTTCCCTTGTTCCTCTGGTTCCTTTGTTCCTCGGGTTCCTTTGTTCCTCGGGTTCCTTTGTTCCTCGGGTTGCTTTGTTCCTCTGGTTCCTTTGTTCCTCTGGTTCCACTGGTTCCTTTGTTCCTCGGGTTCCTTGTTCCTCTGGTTCCTTTGTTCCTCTGGTTCCTTTGTTCCTCTGGCTCCTTTGTTCCTCTGGTTACTTTGTTCCTCTGGTTCCTTTTGTTCCTCTGGTTCCTTTGTTTCTCGGGTTCCTTTGTTCCTCTGGCTCCTTTGTTCCTCTGGTTACTTTGTTCCTCTGGTTCCTTTTGTTCCTCGGGTTCATCTAGTTCCTTTGTTCCTCTGGTTCCTTTGTTCCTCGGGTTCCCTTGTTCCTCTGGTTCCTTTGTTCCTCGGGTTCCTTTGTTCCTCGGGTTCCTTTGTTCCTCGGGTTGCTTTGTTCCTCTGGTTCCTTTGTTCCTCTGGTTCCACTGGTTCCTTTGTTCCTCGGGTTCCTTGTTCCTCTGGTTCCTTTGTTCCTCTGGTTCCTTTGTTCCTCTGGTTCCACTGGTTCCTTTGTTCCTCGGGTTCCTTTGTTCCTCGGGTTCCTTTGCTCCTCTGGTTTCTTTGTTCCTCGGGTTCCTCTGTTCCTCGGGTTCCTTTGCTCCTCTGGTTGCTTTGTTTCTCGGGTTCCTTTCTTCCTCTGGTTCCTTTGTTCCTCTGGTTCCTTTGTTCCTCTGGTCCCTTTGTTCCTCTGCTTCCTTTGTCCTCGGGTTCCTTTGTTCCTCTGGTTCCTTTGTTCCTCTGGTTCCTTTGTTCCTCTGGTCCTTTGTTCCTCTGGTTCCTTTTGTTCCTCGGGTTCCTTTGTTCGTCGGGTTCATCTGGTTCCTTTGTTCTTCGGGTTCCTTTGTTCCTCGGGTTTCTTTGTTCCTCGGGTTCCTTTGTTCCACGGGTTCCCTTGTTCCACGGGTTCCCTTGTTCCTCTGGTTCCTTTGTTCCTCGGGTTCCTTTGTTTCTCGGGTTCCTTTTGTTCCTCGGGTTCATCTAGTTCCTTTGTTCCTCGGGTTCCTTTGTTCCTCTGGTTCCTTTGTTCCTCGGGTTCCCTTGTTCCTCTGGTTCCTTTGTTCCTCGGGTTCCTTTGTTCCTCGGGTTCCTTTGTTCCTCGGGTTGCTTTGTTCCTCTGGTTCCTTTGTTCCTCTGGTTCCACTGGTTCCTTTGTTCCTCGGGTTCCTTGTTCCTCTGGTTCCTTTGTTCCTCTGGTTCCTTTGTTCCTCTGGTTCCACTGGTTCCTTTGTTCCTCGGGTTCCTTTGTTCCTCGGGTTCCTTTGCTCCTCTGGTTTCTTTGTTCCTCGGGTTCCTCTGTTCCTCGGGTTCCTTTGCTCCTCTGGTTGCTTTGTTTCTCGGGTTCCTTTCTTCCTCTGGTTCCTTTGTTCCTCTGGTTCCTTTGTTCCTCTGGTCCCTTTGTTCCTCTGCTTCCTTTGTCCTCGGGTTCCTTTGTTCCTCTGGTTCCTTTGTTCCTCTGGTTCCTTTGTTCCTCTGGTCCTTTGTTCCTCTGGTTCCTTTTGTTCCTCGGGTTCCTTTGTTCGTCGGGTTCATCTGGTTCCTTTGTTCTTCGGGTTCCTTTGTTCCTCGGGTTTCTTTGTTCCTCGGGTTCCTTTGTTCCACGGGTTCCCTTGTTCCACGGGTTCCCTTGTTCCTCTGGTTCCTTTGTTCCTCGGGTTCCTTTGTTTCTCGGGTTCCTTTGTTCCTCTGGTTCCTTTGTTCCTCTGGTTCCTTTGTTCCTCGGGTTCCTTCGTTTCTCGGGTTCATTTGTTCCTCGGGTTCATTTGTTCCTCTGGTTCCTTTGTTCTTAGGGTTCCTTTGTTCCTCGGGTTCCTTTGTTCCTCTGGTTCCTTTGTTCCTCAGGTTCCACTGGTTCCTTTGTTCCTCGGGTTCCTCTGTTCCTCGGGTTCCTCTGTTCCTCGGGTTCCTCTGTTCCTCGGGTTCCTTTGCTCCTCTGGTTTCTTTGTTCCTCGAGTTCCTTTGTTCCTCTGGTTCCTTTCTTCCTCTGGTTCCTTTCTTCCTCTGGTTCCTTTGTTCCTTGGGTTCCTTTGTTCCTCTGGTTCCTCGGGTTCCTTTGTTCCCCCGGTTCAGTTATTCCCCGGGTTCCATTGTTTCCTGGGTTTGGTTGGTACTATGGTTCCTTTCTTCCCCAGGTGCTCTTGTTCCTTGGGTTCCTATGTTTCTGTTCTTCCTCTGTTCCTTAGGTCCCTTTGTTCCGAGGATTACTTTATTTTGAGGGTTCCTTTCTTCCTGAGGTTCCTTAATTCTACATCTTCCTATGGTTCCTTTCTTCCTTTGTTTCTGGTGTTCCGAGAGTTCCTTTATTCCAAGGGTTCCTTTGTTCTGAGTGTTACTTTGTTCCAAGGGTTGCTTTGTTAATCTGGTTCCTTTGTTCCTCGGGTTCCTTTTTCCTGTGGTCCCTTTGTTCCTTGAGTTCCTTTTTTCTTGGGTTAATTTGTTCCTGGGGTCTCTTTTTCTTAGGGTTCCTATGTTTCCATAGTTCTTTAGGTTCCTATGCTTTCCGGGTTCCTATGTTCCTTGGTTCAGTTGTTCCTCGGGTTCATTGTTCTTGGGTTCCTATGTTTCTGGGTTTTTTTTGTTCCTCTGGTTCCTTTGTTCCCTTTGTTCCTTTGGTTTGTTTGATCCTAGGGTTCCTTTTTCCTGTCGTTTCTTTGTTCCGAGGGTTCCTTTGTTCCGAGGGATCCTTTGTTTCTTGTTTTCCATTGTTACTAGGTTTCTTTGTTCCTCTGTTTAATTTTTCCTCTGCTTCATTTTTCCCTCGGGTTCCTTTGTTCCTATTTTTCTTGTTTTCCTCTGTTCCTCGAATTCCGTTGTTCCTCGGGTTCATTTTTCCCATGGGTTCCTTTTCTTTCTTGGGTTCCTTTGTTCATCTGGTTACTTTGTTCCTGGAGTTACTTTTTTCTTGGGTTCCTTTGTTCCTAGGGTTCCTTTGTTCCTCTGGTTCCTTTGTTTCTCGGGTTCAGTTGCTCCTCGGGTTCATTTTTCAACAGGTTCCTTTGTCCCTTGGGTTACTTTGTTCCTAGGGTTCCTTTGTTCCAGGGCATCCTATTTTTCTCATTTTCCTCTGTTCCTCGTGTTCCTTTCTTCCTCTGGTACCTTTGATTCTAGGGTTCCTTTTCCACTACATGAACTCTACACACACTACATACACTCCACACATACTACACAAACTCTACACGCATACTAAAGACAATACATACACTCTACACACATACTACATTAACTCTAGATACACTACAGACTGTACACACACACTACACACTCTATATACACACTAGACAAACTCTACACGCACACTACACACAATACACACAAACTACACACACTCCACAAACTAAACACTCTACATACACACGACACAAACTCAACACACACAGAACACACACACCACACACTACACACATACTACACACAGTACACAAACTCTACACACACTAGACAAACTCTACACACACACACACACACACACACACACACACACTACACTTTCATTCTTTCTTTCTTTCTTTCTTTCTTTCTTTCTAGGGACACGTGAGAAATAAGTGCAAAATTAAAAAAAAACCCAAACTGTGGCGCCTGCAGCTCCACATATTATGGGATGTATCACTCTGATCACAGACACTGTGTGACACATTATGTCAACTGACATGCATTGCTTTGATATGCACACAAGGACACACTGCCTCCTTTGATAAAACTCAAATCTTTCCATTCAGTTAGGAAGAGAATGCTTTTTTTAGCAGCACCAGGAGGATGCCATAATGCTTACTGACAGGGTGTGTGTGTGTGTGTGTGTGTGTGTGTGTGTGTGTGTGGATATTCTTGTCACAGCAGGACTGGTCGCTGTAGCTCTGCTGGTGATAACAACAGCAATGCAGCACTCGGCTGGAAATGTCTTCACACACATCAGTCATGAGACACACGCACACCGTTTGTCACAACAGGGTGCAACAGGAGTAGTACGACCTCCAGGCAAGAATGCAATCACTGTGTGTGTGTGTGTGTGTGTGTGTGTGTGTGTGTGTGTATGTCTGTGTGTGCATGTGTGTGTGTGTGTGAGAGATCATTGACCCCTCTGTGACCTCATGTAGTGTGTGTAGAATCCCTGGATGCTGTTCAGTACCTGGACCAACGCTGTGAAGGGTTAACGACCTGGAAGCTCCCAGGGTGATGAAGAGTACTACAACTACCATCTGACTTCCTAGCTTCCTACTGTCTTACCTACCTACCATCCTACCTAACTACCTCCTACCACCTAACCTACCATCCTAATTACTTACCTTCATACCATCTTTCCTACCATCCTACCTAAAGAAAGGCAGGTTAGTACGGGAACTGTACACACAAATTCTCAGACCAGAAGGAGCCAAGAGAGATAGTGATTAAGGTTAGCTGATGATGAGTGGATGGAAGTCTGGGGAATAAATACTGCAGGTTCTGATGATTGATGGACCTCAGGTGTGTGGGGAGGTGCAGGAGGAAGGAGTGACAGAGGGGACCTGGAAGGGGTTTGCGCAGGGCGAGTTGTCCATGATAGGAGATAAGCGGCCTCTAGTGGCGCCACCTGGCCAACGCCTGGAGCCAGGAGGATGAGCCTTATTGAAGTCCCGGCTGAGGGAGGCATCAGGATATGCCTCCGAGGAAGCCAGGACCGTTCTTTTGTGCCATACCCCTCCCAGGTGACAAGGTACTGTAGGACCCACCCATGGCGACGCACATCCAGCAGGCACCAGACCGTGAAGGCAGGGTCGTCATCGATGGTGTGGGGAGGTGGCGGGCCGGTGCTGGGGGAAAGGGGGCTGAAGGCCACTGGGTTGAGTTGGGAAACTTGAAAGGTAGAGTGGACACTAAGGGAGCAGGGGAGAAGAAGATGCACAGCACATGGGTTGGGGATAGACTCAATGACAAAGGGACCAACATACTGGGGGGGGGTTGCGGGAGTCCGCCTTGAGGGGCAGGTCCTTAGCCAGAAGCCAAACCCTCTGGCCCGGGGCATACGTCTGTGCCGGGGTCCGGCAACGATTGTCCTGCAGCTGGTGGACGCCTGGAGCAGGGCTTTGCGGGCCTTATTCCAGCTTCGTCAACAGCAGAGGATTTGGGCCTGGATCCACCTCCTGAGACGGGAACAGAGGGGGGAGGTAGCCTAGGGAGCAGAGAAACTGGGACAGACCGGTGGACACGTTGATGAGGGTGTTATGCACGTACTCGGCCGATGGGAGTTGGCCGCTCCAGGAGGAGTGGTTGGCAGCTGTGACACAGCGGATCATAGCCTCCATCTCCTGGTTAGCCCCCTCTGTCTGGCCATTGGTCTGGAATGAAAACCAGAGGACAGACGTACCTTGGCTCCTAGGGCAGAGCAGAAGGCACGCCACACCTGGGAGATGAAGTGCGGACCCCTGTCTGAGACTATGTCCGTGGGAATAACGTGGAGGTGGAATACTTCAGCCACCAGGAGGTAAGTGGTCTCCTTTGCCGATGGCAGCTTGGGTTGAACGATGAAGTGGGCGGCATTCGAGAACCGGTCTACCACAGTGTTGCCACTGGATGGCGGGAGACCGGTAACGAAGTCCAGGGCAATGTGGAACCACGGGCGACCGGAGATGGGTAGGGGATGGAGGAGGCTGGCATGGGGTCTGGTGGAGGTCTTATTCCGGGCGCAGGTGAAGCAGGCTGTGACAAAAGCCCGGGTGTCCTGGACAAGGGTAGGCCACCTGAAGCGTTGACGGACGAAGGCCCACGACGGGTGATCCCAGGGTGGCAGGTGAGGTGGGATGAATGGGCCCACTGGAGCACCTAGGTACGCACAGAATCTGGGACAAACAGAAGATTGGAAGGTCTGGTACTTGGGTCAGACTGATGTTCCTGGGCCCGGGTCACCAGAGACTCTACTGTACCTCCCACGTCAGGGTGGCGACAAAGCAGGTGGGTGGCAGGATAGGGTCCGGGCCCATGCTGCTCTCCTCCACTGTAAATAAGCTGGACAGGGCATAGGGCTGGTATTACGGGAGCCTGGACGATAGGACAGGGAGAAATTTAAAGGGCCAAAGAATATGGCCTACCTGGCCTGGCGGGAGTTTGCCGCTTTGCCCACTGAATGCAGGCCAGGTTTTGTGGTCAATCCAGACTACAAACGGCTGGTTTGCCCCCTAGAGCCAATGCCGCCATTCCTCTAGGTCCAGCTTCACCGCCAGGAGCTCCCGATTGCCAACATTCGCATGGGGACTGGGAAAAAAATCAAGATGTCATGGATGTACACGAACCAATTCATCCCGAAGAACATCGTTGGTCAATGCTTGGAACACCACCGGGTCATTGGAAGAACTGAAAGGCATGACTAGGTATTCAAAGAGGCCTAGCGGGGTGTTGAAGGCGGCCTTCCACTCGTCTCCCTTACGAATGCGAACCAGGTGATAAGCATTGCGGAGGTCGAGTTTAGTGAAATGTGTGGCACCACAGAGGGGAACAAATCAGGGGCAGGGGATAATTATTTTTTATAGTAATGTCATTAAGGCCCCGGAAGTCTGTGCAGGGTGGGGGGGTCTTGTGCTTCTTCACCACAAAGAATAACCGGGCACCCAGTGGTGAAGACGAGGGACGGATGATCCCGGCAGCGAGGGAGTCTGGAATATATGCCTCCATGGCCTCCTGCTCAGGCCGGGAGAGGTTATATAACCGGTTACAGGGGAGAGGGGATCTGCTTGGCAGCAGATCAGTAGCACAGTCATAAGGGCGTTGTGACCTGACCCAGATCCCGATATTGTTCCGGGATGGCGGACAGGTCTGGAGTTTCAGAGGGAACTGGGGGGGCTACTGATGAAGGGGCAGAGGCAGAACCAAGACAGTGGCTGTGACAGTGGGTGCCCCGTGTGGCAATTCTACCGGAAGTCCAGTCTGTGTGGGGGTTGTAGACCCCGGAGCCAGGGGTCAGGGGGTTTTGGGGTGAGTCGATTAGGTGGAAAACCATACACTCCCCGTGGTTCCCCGATAGCGGCAGATCAAGGGGAACCATCTGGTGCTCTATCTGGGTCAGACGCATTCCAGTCAGGCCCTTGTAGGCGCCGGGCCCGCTCCTCGGTAGACAGCCGAGGACGTCTGAGTTGCATGGGCTCCAGCTCGGGATACTCCAGGTGTTCAAGGGCTGCAGAAGCCGGAGACCAGGACGTAGCCGACAGAGCAGGAAGAACAGGCTGGGTCCGTGCACTCCTCTCACACCGGCGCTCTCTGAGCCAGTTGTCCAACCGGGTCAGCAGGGTTCCCAGCTGGTAAAGGTTGCGGCGCTCGTCCTGCAGTGCCTACTAGCCCCGCAGATTGTCATTAAGGGCATACTGGAATGCGTCCTGTAGCACCCGCTCGTTCCAGCCGCTCTCCGCGGTCAGAGTCCGGACCTCGCCGACGAGCGCAGAAACACTGCAGGGACCCTGATGGAGGGAGAGGAGCCTCTTTGCTGCTTCTCTCCCATGAACTGGGTGATCAAAGATCTTCCTCTTCTCCTGTGTGAAAATCTCGTAGGAGCGGCTCTCGGGACCTTGATGTTTCCACACCGCCTTAGCCCAGGAAAGAGCCGCCCCCCCTCAGGGAGGCAATATGTTGGGCGATACGGGAGCCCTCAGTTGCGTAGCACAATGGCTGCTGCTCGAACACCATAGCACCACAGCGCCACACCACTCACAGCCAGCGATATGTTGCTAAGGTGGTCAGCGATGTCCTGGAAGGCTTGTTTGTGCTGACCTAAGAGGGGGCCCTGGCTCTGAACCGCACAATGGAGTGCCTCTATCAGCTGAGTAAATTTGTTGGCCAGATCGTACTGTTTACGACCAGGGTTAGGGAGACTCAAATGCACAACACAGAGACAGCTGACAGACGGGTTAAAACAAAAGGAGTTTTATTGGGAGTCACTGGCGTGATGAAGGGTGAGAGCCGGTAGTTTAGGATCGGGTCCACAGGTCCTGGAAGATGGGACACCTGGACAGGACAAGGAAGGAGGGATCCAGGTTCCGGACGGGGGGAACAGGCAGCCAGGCTCAGTGAAGCAGGACGGGAATGGCTTGGACGGGGAAGGGCGAAAGGTAGGTTAGTACAGGAACTGTACACACAACCTCTCAGACTAGATGGAGCCACGAGAGATACTAACTGAGTAAGGTTGGATGGAAGACCAGGGAATAAATACTGCAGGTTCTGATGATTGATGGACCACAGGTGTGTGGGACGGTGCAGGAGGAAGGAGTGGCAGAGGGGACCCGGGGTTAGAGCAGGGCGACTTGTCCATGATAGGAGATTAGCAGCCCCTTGTGGCACTAGGAGGCTGTGGGCTAACAACCATCTAACCTATCGTCCTACCTATCTACCATCTAACCTACCTGCTTACCATCTAACCTACCAACCTACCTAACTACATTTCTACCATCTTACCTTCCATCCTACCTAACTACCTTCTTTCCACCCTACCTACCTACCTTCCTACTATCTAACCTACCATCCTAATTACCTAACTTCCTACAGTCTTACCTACCATCCTACCTAACTACCTTCCTACAATCTATCCTACCATCCTAAATAACTAACTTCCTACTATCTAACCTACCATCCTACCTAACTACCTTCCTACCACCCTAACTACCTATCTTCCTACATCTAACCTCCCATCCTAATTACCTACCTTTCTACAATCTAACCTACCATCCTACCTAACTAAC
Organism: Zeus faber; assembly: GCF_960531495.2. NCBI lineage: Eukaryota > Metazoa > Chordata > Actinopteri > Zeiformes > Zeidae > Zeus > Zeus faber. Next base: position 24,443,558 of record NC_137209.1, on the reverse strand, counting down.
TTCCTACTATCTAACCTACCATCCTGACTACCTACCTTCCTACCATCTAACCTACCATCCTACCTAACTACCCTTCTACCATCTTACCTACCATCCTACCTAACTACCTTCCTACCATCCAAACTACCTACCTTCCAACCATCTAACCTACCATCCAAACTACTGAACTTCCCACCATGAAACCTACCATTGTTAGTACTTACCTTCCTACCATCTTTCCTACCTACAAACCCTGTTATATTAATGACGTATGTTTTGATACTGTGTTTTGATCCATTATTTGTTTGGCTTGAATATTTGCCGATAGTGTTCTGAACTTCTGATCCAGACGGAGTACAGGTGGCCCTGGCAGTGAGAAGCCATCTGGCCGGCGGAGCAGCCATGACACGAGGCAACGCAGCCGGGCAGCAGCTGGGGCCCGCAGGGTGGGGGGCGGAGGGCAGGGGCGTCTGGCTTCGCAGACACAGTGAGGGCCATAAATTCTGTGATCAATAGATGGAGGTGATGAGAGGGAGGAAGGATGTGGATGGAGTGAAGGAAGGACGTAAGAGATGTTGAAAAGAGGTTGAGGTCAATGGACCGGTGGATGGAGGGATAGATGGATGAGTGGATAAAATAACGGACAGATTAACTGTTGTTTCAGTCAATCAATTCATCTTCCTTCCTACCTCCTTCCTTCCTTCCTTGATACCTCCTTCCTCCTCTCAAGTCTTTATTCTTTTATTTTTCGGTCTTCACTCTCTCTGAATCACTGATGTGTCACCGTCAATACACACAGACACATACACAATCACTGATTATTTCAGTGAAACTGGAGACAGACCTGGACCCCCCCCCCCCCCCCCCCCCTCCTCTCTCCCTCTCTGCCCTTTAATCAAAGTGATCTACTCCTCCCTAAGAACTGGGCCACACCCTCCTCTCTTCAGATCTGAAACCATCACTGTCTCCGTCTCATTCTGCTGTGGACCTCTGAGTCGAACACATGTTCCCCTGACGCCTGGGAAGGAGGGTGGAGATGGACTAACTACATTCTGACTGACCTAAGAGGCTATCTATCTATCCTGCCTCCCTCCTCTATCTATTTATCTATCTATCTAGATGGATGTCCATCCATCCATCCATCCTTCCATCCATCCATCCATCCATCCATCCATCTATACCAGGGGTGCAACGGTACACAGAATGTGATGGAACCGTTTGGTGTGCCCCCTAGGGTTCAATACCCACATGTGTACTGTGGTATTAGGATATCATGGTAGAAGTCCACCGGACACGTTGGTGCAGTGTACAGGTGCAGCGCAGTCATGAAAATTCCAGCAACCCAGGTGGTGGTCGATGCATGGGGTAAGATAGTTCAGGTTAAACAGAAACTACAACAACTGTCACTTAGTCTCAGTTTATTGCATAGAAGATGAGTCAGTGGGGAGCTCTTCACAGATCACACAGAACAGCAGAGAGCGTCTTCCCCGAACCAACTTGCTTGAGGGTTTTTATATCAACTACGTCACATGGGCCATTACTGTGAGCGTGTCACCAAGGCAGTGGCTGAGGGTGTAGCATAGGTTGCAAAGGCAGTTGCAATTTTGTTCAACATCTCAGCTTAACAACTTGTAATTGTGAGCTGGCCGACAACAGGGCCAACAGTACAAAGTGTTGCTGTTAGGGTTCGGGCGACATGGCGGCCATGCTGAGCCGCAGCATTTCTCTGTTTTTCTTTCAACTCAGCGCAACAACGCTGCCTTTTCAAACTACAGAGAAATGTTTTCGTAAAGAGTGCAATCAATCAAAGTGTCCAGTGGGAAATTAACCCCCTGGGTTTGGGCGTGTCCCTCTTTCCTACCAACTTCTCTTCAGACACTCGTCCCACGTCATTCAGGAACCATGCGGGTCTTTTGAACGACTGTTTTATAGAAACGAAGGAACCGAGCGATGAGCTCTTCTTTTTTTTCTAAAGTTTTACAGTTCTATGTTGTTTGTTTAAGTTGCCGTCTCCGGCAAATGTTTCCCTCTCCATGTAAGAGATATCCTAAGCTCCTCCCTCGCCGGGAGGTGCCCTGTCTGAAAAGGAGCGCACCTGCTGTCAAGTCAGGTTCACAAAGCGAAGGCACCACGGCCTGGTCTGACTGAGCTTCTATTTTACTGTTATTATTTATGTGTGAAAAATACTGTTTGTACCTGTTCTACACAAAAATAACTAACTATAATACTGGTTATTCAATTATTTGATATAAATATAAATATTAAGGAAAATGAATATTTGAATTATCCACTATCCTGGACACCTCCCCTCCAATAAGATGAACTGATGCAAATGATAACAACCCACCAATGACCTTTAACCCCATCTCCCCCTCCCCCGACAGTCATCCACACAGAGCGTTACAGTACTTATTTATGACAGACGACAAGGACAACATATTTTACACCTTTTAACCCAAAACAACACCTCTTAAATATAAAGATACCAAAACCGTACCATGACTGTGGCCCCAAAACAGGTGATAGATACTGAAGCTGAGCCCACTCCCCAGCGTCTGTCTCCCCAGCGTCTGTCTCCCCAGCGTCTGTCTCCCCAGCGTCTGTCTCCCCAGCGTCTGTCTCCCCAGCGTCATCTGCTTCCCTCTGAGGACGTGTTTTCAGGCTGCACGGTGCTGTCATATTATTATGATTATATAATTATGGGATTATGCAAATTCACCTTCAGTGTTGAATTAGTGTTGTGCTGAGCTTTTAAAGGATGATACAACCTGACGGGATATTCAGTGTCCTCATAGTCAGAAATAAAGTTAAAAAAAACACAATATCTTCATTTTTTTACAGTTTTACAGTACAATTTACAGTGACACAGACCACTAGAAGAAGAATGTGTGAGTGTGAGAGTTTGTGTGTGTGAGTGTGTGTGTGTGTGTGTGTGTGTGTGTGTGTGTGTGTGTGTGTGTGTGTGTGTGTGTGTGTGTGAGAGTGTGTGTGTGAGAGTGTGTGTGTGTGTGTGTGTGTGTGTGTGTGTGTGTGAGAGTGTGTGTGTGTGTGTGTGTGTGAGAGTGTGTGTGTGTGTGTGTGTGTGTGAGAGTGTGTGTGTGTGTGTGTGTGTGTGTGTGAGAGTGTGTGTGTGAGAGTGTGTGTGTGTGAGTGTGTGTATGTGAGTGTGTGTGTGTGTGTGTGTGTCTGTGTGTGTGTTTGTGTGTGTGAGAGTGTGTGTGTGTGTGTGTGTGTGTGTGTGTGAGACTCTGGCCCTTCAAGGTGATGTAACTGCTTCATTACCCAGAATGCTTTGCTGGAAGGATGAATGAAAAGGGGGGGGGCTGTTAAGAGAGCATCAATGAACAGCTGCACACACACACACACACACACACACACACACACACACACACACACACACACACACACACACACACACACACACACACACACACACACCCACCAGCTGTATGATTGATACTTTGATGGTTTCCATGTCAACAGAGGAGGACAAACAGTGGAATAGTTACAGTGGATGTATTACTCTCATTGAGAGATTCATTAATACATGAAATTTAACATATACTGTTATTATTATTATTATTATTAGAACAGAACAGAACAGAACAATCTTTATTTGTCACACAGCACCACACTTCAACACACACATGCTTTGGGTGGTGCTGGTGAAATGCTTCCTCTGTGTTTCTCCATCCTGGCTTGTGCTTCCTCCGGGGGGGCAGCCAGGAGCAGTGACAGCGTTCGTGGACGCACCCTGGGACCAGGTGACGAGTGTCCATCGCTGGTCAGGCTCCGTCCTGCTCCGTCCTGCTTCGCCCTGCTCCGTCCTGCTCCCTCCTGCTCCCTCCTGCTCCCTCCTGCTCCCTCCTGCTCCGTCCTGCTCCGTCCTGCTCCCTCCTGCTCCCTCCTGCTCCGTCCTGCTCCCTCCTGCTCTGTCCTGCTTTGTCCTGCTCCGTCCTGCTTTGTCCTGCTCCGTCCTGCTCCGTCCTGCTCCGTCCTGCTTTGCCCTGCTTTGTCCTGCTCCGTCCTGCTCCGTCCTGCTCCGTCCTGCTTTGCCCTGCTCCGTCCTGCTCCCTCCTGCTCCGTCCTGCTCCCTCCTGCTCCGTCCTGCTCCGTCCTGCTCCCTCCTGCTCCGTCCTGCTCCGTCCTGCTCCCTCCTGCTCCCTCCTGCTCCCTCCTGCTTTGTCCTGCTCCGTCCTGCTCCGTCCTGCTCCGTCCTGCTTTGCCCTGCTCCCTCCTGCTCCCTCCTGCTCCGTCCTGCTCCGTCCTGCTCCGTCCTGCTCCGTCCTGCTCCCTCCTGCTCCGTCCTGCTCTGTCCTGCTTTGTCCTGCTCCGTCCTGCTTTCCTCTGCTCCGTCCTGCTCCGTCCTGCTCCGTCCTGCTTTGTCCTGCTCCGTCCTGCTCCGTCCTGCTTTGTCCTGCTCCGTCTTGCTACGTCCTGCTCCGTCCTGCTCATATATGTGTGTATGTACATGTACTGTATGTGTGTATGTACATGTACTGTATGTGTGTGAATGTATATGTACTGTATATGTGTGTATGTGTGTGCATGTACTGTATATGTGTGTGTGCATGTACTGTATATGTGTGTATGTACATGTACTGTATATGTGTGTATGTGTGTACATGTACCGTATATGTGTGTATTTACATGTACTGTGTATGTGTGTGTGTACATGTAATGTATTTGTGTGTACATGTACTGTATATGTGTGTATGTACATGTAATGTATTTGTGTGTACATGTACTGTATATGTGTATATGTACCTGTACTGTATATGTGTGTACATGTACTGTATATGTGTATGTGTATGTGTGTACATTTACTGTATATGTGTGTGTACATGTACTGTATATATATGTGTGTGTGTCTGTGTGTTTATTCACTTATAAGTATATATATTTTTTTTTTATATATAAATGTGTATATATTTATGTGTGTATGTGTATATATATATAATATATATTGTATATGTGTCTGTGTGTGTGTATTTGTATGTATGTATATATAAATGTGTATATGTATGCATATATATATGTGTGCGTGTATCTGTGTGTGTGTGTATATATGTATGTGTGTGTGTATGTATTAGTGGGTGTGTATATATGTCTATCTATCTATCTGTCTATCTATATACAGTGGGGCAAAAAAGTATTTAGTCAGCCACCAATTGTGCAAGTTCTCCCACTTAAAAAGATGAGAGAGGCCTGTTATTTTCATCATATGTAAACCTCAACTATGAGAGACAAAATGAGAAAAAAAAATCCAGAAAATCACATTGTCTGATTTTTAAAGAATTTATTTGCAAATTATGGTGGAAAATAAGTATTTGGTCAATAACAAAGGTTCATCTCAATACTTTGTTATATACCCTTTGTTTGAAATGACAGCGGTCAAACGTTTTCTGTAAGTCTTCACAAGGTTTTCACACTGTTGCTGGTATTTTGGCCCATTCCTCCATGCAGATCTCCTCTAGAGCAGTGACGTTTTGGGGCTGTCGCTGGGAAACACAGACTTTCAACTCCCTCCAAAGATTTTCTATGGGGTTGAGATCTGGAGACTGGCTAGGCCACTCCAGGACCTTGAAATGCTTCTTACGAAGCCACTCCTTCGTTGCCCGGGCGGTGTGTTTGGGATCATTGTCATGCTGAAAGACCCAGCCACGTTTCATCTTTAATGCCTTGCTGATGGAAGGAGGTTTTCAATCAAAATCTCACGATACATGGCCCCATTCATTCTTTCCTTTACACGGATCAGTCGTCCTGGTCCCTTTGCAGAAAAACAGGCCCAAAGCATGATGTTTCCACCCCCATGCTTCACAGTAGGTATGGTGCTCTTTGGATGCAACTCAGCTTTCTTTCTCCTCCAAACACGACAAGTTGAGTTTTTACCAAAAAGTTCTATTTTGGTTTCATCTGACCATATGACATTCTCCCAATCCTCTTCTGGATCATCCAAATGCTCTCAGGCAAACTTCAGACGGGCCTGGACATGTACTGGCTTAAGCAGGGGGACACGTCTGGCACTGCAGGATTGGAGTCCCTGGCGGCGTAGTGTGTTACTGATGGTAGCCTTTGTTACTTTGGTCCCAGCTCTCTGCAGGTCATTCATTAGGTCCCCCCGTGTGGTTCTGGGATGTTTGCTCACCGTTCTTGTGATCATTTTGACCCCACGGGGTGAGATCTTGCGTGGAGCTCCAGATCGAGGGAGATTATCAGTGGTCTTGTAAGTCTTCCATTTTCTAATAATTGCTCCCACAGTTGATTTATTCACAACAAGCTGCTTAACTATTGCAGATTCAGTTTTCCCAGCCTGGTGCAGGTCTACAATTTTGTTTCTGGTCCCTTTGACAGCTCTTTGGTCTTGGCCATAGTGGAGTTTGGAGTGTGACTGTTTGAGGTTGTGGACAGGTGTCTTTTATACTGATAACGAGTTCAAACAGGTGCCATTAATACAGGTAAGGAGTGGAGGACAGAGGAGCCTCTTAAAGAAAAAGTTACAGGTCTGTGAAAGCCAGAAATCTTGCTTGTTTGTAGGTGACCAAATACTTATTTTACCGAGGAATTTACCAATTAATTCATTAAAAATCCTACAATGTGATTTCCTGGATTCTTTCCCCCCCATTCTGTCTCTCATAGTCGAAGTGTAGCTATGATGAAAATAACAGGCCTCTCTCATCTTTTTAAGTGGGAGAACTTGCACAATTGGTGGCTGACTAAATACTTTTTTGCCCCACTGTATGTGTGTGTATATACAGTATATATGTGTGTGTGTGTGTGTGTGTGTGTGTGTGTGTGTGTGTGTGTGTGTGTGTGTGCATGTATATATATATGTTTGTATATATAAATACTGTATGTATGTATGTATGAATTTATGTATGTATGTATGTATGTATGTTAAAATATGCAGTATATGTAGAGTGTATTACAGATCATTTATTTGAATACTTCAGTAAATGAAAAGTGCTTTGAGTGGTGTATGAACATGCTGTTTTTTACATACCACTGTCATTATTATTGTTGTCATATCATTATAATATTTTTATTATTATTTTATATTATTTTTTGGTTATTATATTATTGTATTATATTATGTCATTATTAAATTATATTATTATTACATTATATAATTTATTAAATTATGTTATGTTATTATTGTATTATGTTATTATTATTTAATTATATTGTTGTTGTATTATTATTCTTGTTGTTATTAAGTTGTATTATTATATTATTATTTTTGTATTGTATTTTATTATTATTGCGGTAGAGCTGGTGGTCTAGTAATCTAAAGGTTGCTGGTTGGATCCCAGGCTCCTCCTGCTAGCATGCTGTAGTGTCCTTGAGCAAGACACTTAACCCCTCATTGCTCCTGATGGCTGCGTCCGTCGCTGTTTGAATGATTGTAAGTGGCTTTGGATAAAAGCGTCTGATCAATGTAATGTAATGTAATGTAATGTAATGTAATGTAATGTATAGAAGTAGATGTGTATTGTAATAAGTAAGTAGATATGTATAGAAGTAGATGTGTATTGTAATAAGTAAGTAGATATGTATAGAAGTAGATGTGTATTATAATAAGTAAGTAGATATGTATAGAAGTAGATGTGTATTATAATAAGTAAGTAGATATGTATAGAAGTAGATGTGTATTGTAATAAGTAAGTAGATATGTATAGAAGTAGATGTGTATTATAATAAGTAAGTAGATATGTATAGAAGTAGATGTGTATTATAATAAGTAAGTAGATATGTATAGAAGTAGATGTGTATTGTAATAAGTAAGTAGATATGTATAGAAGTAGATGTGTATTATAATAAGTAAGTAGATATGTATAGAAGTAGATGTGTATTATAATAAGTAAGTAGATATGTATAGAAGTAGATGTGTATTGTAATAAGTAAGTAGATATGTATAGAAGTAGATGTGTATTATAATAAGTAAGTAGATATGTATAGAAGTAGATGTGTATTATAATAAGTAAGTAGATATGTATAGAAGTAGATGTGTATTGTAATAAGTAAGTAGATATGTATAGAAGTAGATGTGTATTGTAATAAGTAAGTAGATATGTATAGAAGTAGATGTGTATTATAATAAGTAAGTAGATATGTATAGAAGTAGATGTGTATTGTAATAAGTAAGTAGATATGTATAGAAGTAGATGTGTATTGTAATAAGTAAGTAGATATGTATAGAAGTAGATGTGTATTATAATAAGTAAGTAGATATGTATAGAAGTAGATGTGTATTATAATAAGTAAGTAGATATGTATAGAAGTAGATGTGTATTGTAATAAGTAAGTAGATATGTATAGAAGTAGATGTGTATTGTAATAAGTAAGTAGATATGTATAGAAGTAGATGTGTATTATAATAAGTAAGTAGATATGTATAGAAGTAGATGTGTATTATAATAAGTAGATATGTATAGAAGTAGATGTGTATTATAATAAGTAGATATGTATAGAAGTAGATGTGTATTATAATAAGTAAGTAGATATGTATAGAAGTAGATGTGTATTATTTCGGGGATTTTGGGGTGGTAGCTCAGGAGGTAGAGCTGGTGGTCTAGTCATGT
>NC_137209.1:24394997-24432497 GCF_960531495.2 Zeus faber | reverse complement strand
GTATTATTATTATTATTATATTTTATTATTAATATTATTATGTTATTATTATTATTATTATTATTATTATTATATTTTATTATTATTATTATTATTAGTAGTAGTAGTAGTAGTGTATTATTATTATAATTATTATTATTATTAAGAAAGAAATACTTGGTCTCGGTGGCTCGTGTCGTTCCTCTTACGTGATTCAGGCGGAGCGGGAGACCTGTGACGTCACGCTTCGAGTGACGTCACGCGGGATGAACGACACGCGCGTCCAATCAGCGCCGCAGAAACGAAGCGCGAGGACATCGCTGCAGACACCATGAGAGCAGCGGAGAGATAGAGGAAGAAGCAAGAAGGAGCACGAAGACGGAGCCGGTAACCTCTCCATCCACCCATCCTCCACCCTCCACCCTCCACCCTCCATCCTCCATCCTGCTGCTGCGTGAGGTGGACGCACGCAGCAGATGAAGCGCGCGCGGGAGGCTCGCGTCCGGTGACCTTCCCGCGTGCAACAGTCATTGACGGCGATGCGCGTGCGTGCGTGGGTGGATGAGGAATGGAGGTGTGGTGGAGGTGTGGTGGAGGTGTGGTGGAGGTGTGGTGGAGGTGGGGTGAAGGTGGGGTGGAGCTGTGGTGTGGTGTGATGTGGTGATGTTGGAGGTGAGCTCTGGTATGGTGATGGTGTAGTGATGGTGGAGGTGTGGTTTGGTGATGGTGGAGGTGTGTGGAGGTGTGGTGGTGTTTTTGTGAATGGAGCCTCCTCTGCGCATGCTCAGGATGATCTAAATATAGACGGGGGCTCGTGCTTGAAACATCTGCATGTGGCGCGTCACGCGTGCGGCAGCGCGTGCGGCAGCGGCGTCGTTTTCTGCTGCGCGCGCTTCATAGATGCGCGTTACATCTCTTCATCTGAACAAATGATGAATGAATGTAGCTCCATCCTTCATCCCTCCTTCATCCCTCCTTCATCCATCCTTCATCCATCCTTCATCCATCCGTCATCCATCCTTCATCCATCCTTCATCCATCCTTCATCCCTCCTTCATCCATCCTTCATCCATCCGTCATCCATCCTTCATCCATCCTTCATCCATCCTTCATCCATCCTTCATCCATCCTTCATCCATCCTTCATCCCTCCTTCATCCATCCTTCATCCCTCCTTCATCCCTCCTTCATCCCTCCTTCATCCATCCTTCTTCTCCTCCTTCCTCTCCTCCTTCCTCCCCTCCTTCCTCTCCTCCTCCATCCCTCCTTCATCCATCCTTCATCCATCCGTCATCCATCCTTCATCCATCCTTCACCCATCCTTCATCCCTCCTTCATCCCTCCTTCATCCATCCTTCATCCATCCTTCATCCATCCTTCATCCCTCCTTCATCCATCCGTCATCCATCCTTCATCCATCCTTCATCCATCCTTCATCCATCCGTCATCCATCCTTCATCCCTCCTTCATCCATCCTTCATCCCTCCTTCATCCCTCCTTCATCCCTCCTTCATCCATCCTTCTTCTCCTCCTTCCTCTCCTCCTTCCTCCCCTCCTTCCTCTCCTCCTCCATCCCTCCTTCATCCCTCCTTCCTCTCCTCCTTCATCCCTCCTTCCTCCCTCCTTCCTCCCCTCCTTCCTCTCCTCCTTCATCCCTCCTTCCTCTCCTCCTTCCTCCCCTCCTTCCTCTCCTCCTTCATCCCTCCTTCCTCTCCTCTTCATCTCCTCCTTCATCTCCTCCTTCATCCCTCCTTCCTCCCTCCTTCCTCCCCTCCTTCCTCTCCTTCATCCCTCCTTCCTCCCCTCCTTCCTCTCCTCCTTCATTACCTCCTTCATCCCTCCTTCCTCACCTCATTCCTCTCCTCCTTCATCTCCTCCTTCATCCCTCCTTCCTCTCCTCCTTCCTCTCCTCCTTCCTCTCCTCCTTCATCACTCCTTCCTCTCCTACTTCATCCCTCCTTTCTTCCTCCTTCATGTCCTCCTTCCTCTCCTCCTTCATCCCTCCTTCCTCTCCTCCTTCATTACCTCCTTCATCCCTCCTTCCTCTCCTCATTCATCCCTCCTTCCTCCCTCCTTCATCTCCTCCTTCCTCTCCTCCTTCCTCCCCTCCTTCATCTCCTCCATCCCTCCTTCATCCCTCCTTCCTCTCCTCCTTCATCCCTCCTTCCTCCCTCCTTCCTCCCCTCCTTCCTCTCCTCCTTCATCCCTCCTTCCTCTCCTCCTTCCTCCCCTCCTTCCTCTCCTCCTTCATCCCTCCTTCCTTTCCTCCTTCATCCCTCCTTCCTCTCCTCTTCCTCTCCTCCCCCATCCCTCCTTCCTCTCCTCTTCATCTCCTCCTTCATCTCCTCCTTCATCCCTCCTTCCTCCCTCCTCCCTCCCCTCCTTCCTCTCCTTCATCCCTCCTTCCTCCCCTCCTTCCTCTCCTCCTTCATTACCTCCTTCATCCCTCCTTCCTCACCTCATTCCTCTCCTCCTTCATCTCCTCCTTCATCCCTCCTTCCTCTCCTCCTTCCTCTCCTCCTTCCTCTCCTCCTTCATCCCTCCTTCCTCTCCTACTTCATCCCTCCTTTCTTCCTCCTTCATCTCCTCCTTCCTCTCCTCCTTCATCCCTCCTTCCTCTCCTCCTTCATCTCCTCCTTCCTCACTCCTTCCTCTCCTCCTTCATCCCTCCTTCCTCTCCTCCTTCCTCTCCTCCTTCATCCCTCCTTCCTCTCCTCCTTCATCTCCTCCTTCATCACTCCTTCCTCTCCTCCTTCATCCCTCCTTCCTCTCCTCCTTCATCCCTCCTTCTTCTCCTCCTTCCTCTCCTCCTTCATCCCTCCTTCCTCTCCTCCTTCCTCTCCTCCTTCATCCCTCCTTCCTCCCCTCCTTCCTCTCCTCCTTCATCCCTCCTTCCTCTCCTCCTTCATCCCTCCTTCCTCTCCTCCTTCATCTCCTCCTTCATCACTCCTTCCTCTCCTCCTTCATCCCTCCTTCCTCTCCTTCTTCATCCCTCCTTCCTCTCCTCCTTCATCCCTCCTTCCTCTCCTCCTTCATCCCCTCCTTCATCACTCCTTCCTCTCCTCCTTCATCCCTCCTTCCTCCCCTCCTTCCTCTCCTCCTTCATCCCTCCTTCCTCCCCCTCTTCCTCTCCTCCTTTATCCCTCCTTCATCCCTCCTTCATCTCCTCCTTCATCCCCCCTTCCTCTCCTTCTTCATCCCTCCTTCCTCCCTCCTTCATCTCCTCCTTCCTCCCCTCCTTCCTCTCCTCCTTCATCCCTCCTTCCTCCCCCTCTTCCTCTCCTCCTTCATCCCTCCTTCCTCCCTCCTTCATCTCCTCCTTCCTCCCCTCCTTCCTCTCCTCCTTCATCCCTCCTTCATCCCTCCTTCATCTCCTCCTTCCTCCCCTCCTTCATCCCCTCCTTCATCCCCCTCTTCCTCTCCTTCATTCCCTCTTCCTCTCCTTCATCCCCCTCTTCCTCTCCTCCTTCATCCCCCTCTTCCTCTCAACTTTCATCACCTTCTTCCTCTCCTCCTTCATCCCCCTCTTCCCCTCCTTCTCCCTCTCCTCTTCTTCCTCCAGTTTTCATTCACTCCTCTTCTCAACGTTCACTTGTTTTCGTGATCTCTCCCACTCTCCCTCCCTCCCTCCCCCCTCTATCTCTCTCTTTTATCCACATGTCTTTTCTTTTGTTATTTTACTGTCACTCTCCCTCCATCACTCACACTTTTCACTCCATCCTTTCATCCATCAATCCATCCATCCATCCTTCCATCCACCTTAGTCTCCATGTCCTTCCCTCTTTTAATACAATCACTCTCTTGTTCACCTCCTCCCTCTCTCCGTTCTTTTCCTCTTTCTCTTTCTCTTGCTTTCCTTCTCTCCAGCTATGATTCTGTCCCTGGCTGCCACAGCAGCCATTAGCGGCGGCAGCGGCTTCAACTCCTCCTCTCTGGACGCCTTGGACGCCGCCACCTCCTGGAGCTTCTCCGAGGACCCCTCCAACTCCTCCTCGTCCTCCTCGCCCGACCCGGCGGTGCGAACTCTGACCCCCGACCTCCGGCCGGGGACCGCGGCCGTGCAGGAGGTCAGTCCCTGGGACATCGCGCTCTGCGTGACGGGGACGCTCATCTCCTGCGAGAACGCGCTGGTGATCGCGGTGCTGTTCTACACGCCCACGCTGCGAGCGCCCATGTTCATTCTGATCGGGTCGCTGGCCGTGGCCGACCTACTGGCCGGCCTGGGCCTGATCCTCAACTTCGTGTTCACCTACCTGGTGGACGGCTCGCTGGAGTTTGTGACGCTGCTCTCTGTTGGCCTGCTCATCTCAGCCTTCTCGGCCTCGGTGCTCAACATCCTGGCTATCACGGTGGACCGCTACCTGTCGCTGTACAACGCCCTCACCTACCACACGGAGCGCACGGTCACCTTCACCTACGTGATGGTGGTCTTCGTCTGGCTGTCCTGCCTGACGCTGGGCCTGCTGCCGGCGCTGGGCTGGAACTGCCTGAGGGACGAGTCCACGTGCAGCGTCTGCCGACCCGTCACCAAGAACAACGCCGTGGCGCTGGCCGTGGCCTTCCTCCTGGTCTTCGCCCTGATGATGCAGCTCTACCTGCAGATTTGCAAGATCGCGTTCCGACACGCGCAGCAGATCGCCGTGCAGCACCAGTTTGTGGCCATCTCCACTACCAAAGGCGTCTCCACGCTGTCGGCCATCTTGTGCGCCTTCGGAGCGTGCTGGCTGCCCTTCGCCATGTACTCTATCGTGGCCGACTCCAGCTACCCGGCTATCTACACCTATGCTACGGTCCTCCCAGCCACCTGCTGCTCTGTCATCAACCCCGTAATCTACGCCTTCCGCAACCCCGACATCCAGAAGTCCCTGTGGATGGCCTGCTGTGGCTGCGTCCCCTCCAACCTCTCCCTCAGACCCCGGACCTCCAGTGACGTGTAGCGACGCACAGCCTCGAGCGAAGAACCACAGCCAGTGGGAGGGGTTTGGGGGGTTCTGGGGGTGGGGGTGGTTGGTGAAGCTTCTTTTCGGCGTGACGCCCAGTAGACGTCGGGTCAAGGATGCGAGAGCGGAAAGGAAAGTGGAATGAGGGACGAGGAACCATTTGAAAAGCTGATTTCCCCCCTCCTGGATTTCAGGGGCCACTGAGGATGGTGCCAGGCTGGCCACACGGCAGGTGGAGCTGGCAGAGGACGGAGAAGGGAGGAGGCTGTTCTGGCTGTAAATTTGAAAAAAAAAAAAAAAAAAAAAATCAGCAGCTCTGATGGAGCCAACACAGCGACGGAGGCAAAACAATAACTTACTGCAAAGAGGTGATGGAGATGACTTCAGGGGGTTAGGTGGTGGATGTTCTCTTGGCCATATGGGGGAGTAGGGTGGAGGCGGATGGGGCGGTGTGTCAGGTGACCACTTGACCTCCTTCTGGCCATGCTTGGAGGGTTGGGTGAAACCTCCACCTTACCTAGGCATGGTGATGCAGGCGCGGAAGTGGAATCCGGAGCTTGAACGACCTTGAATCTTGAACATCAACCAAGAGAACAACAAATAAAGCGTCTTGCCTCTCACAAACCCTTCTCTTCTTCTCGTTTAGAGACAAGCTGCAACAATAACTTACACCGTCACCACCATCATTAACATTGTTTGCCCACAACCTTCACCCACTCTGAAGCACAGTCCGGGTTCTGGTCTCTCAGAACCATGGGAGGACCACCGCGTCCTCAGCCGCGTTAAGAGAGAGAGAAGGGAATCGAGGAACAATGCTGACGGAGAAACCTCCATATGGAGGCAGAGCGCCTTGGCCTCGCGGAGTGACTCCACAGAGCGTGGAGCCGAATCCAGAACCAAGGACAGTGGCGCCGCCGCGCCCGCTGCGCCCGTTGCGCTGCTCCTCCTTTCCTTCCATCTTTCCCCTCCATCGTGGAGAAACGAACACAAGCAACTGAACAAACAGAGGGTGGTGGTGGGGGCCGCGCCCGCCTGTGCCGCGGCTCCACCAGCTCTTTTCCATGGGCAAGGTGACGCCAGCTGGTGTTTTCAAATGCAAACAGTACCTCCGTGTTATTGGTGTCCATATGTCGCCCAGCGAGCCACGCCCGTCTAAATATAGAGACAGCGCGCCAACTCCATCACATCCCGTCTGATCCAGTAACTCGGGCGAAGCAGGATTAAAACTGAGCGGCGGCACTTGTCGTGGGGGCGACCGCATCTGACACCACCCTAGCTCCATCAGGAAGGCGTGCGTTCCGCTCTCTGGGTCAACGGTTAAAACCCATTCACTCCAAACTCTCATGGATTTCGGTGGGAAACAAATGATTTTGCAAAAGGACGTCTCTTTGTTTTCTCCAAATTCACTTCTTCAGCTGCATGCCCCCCCTCCACCCCCCCACACCTACACATCTGGCTCCACCTCCAGGGCCACGGGCGGAGCAGCAGCTTCATGAGGAGAGGAAGCTGCGCCGGGCGAGCCTGGGGTCACGCCTGGCGTCACGGCAGCCCCCGTTCTGATGAAGCCCTTTCCTCATACGAGGGGGCGGAGCTGATGGAACGGAGGAGGAGACAACCTCCACCCGCTGGGACTCCAGCTGTTCAAGGACAGAATGTTGATGAAACACCTTCCACGTTTTTACACTGCACCAAAAAAACCCCAAAAAAAAAACTTATTCAAACAAAGAGGGAATCAAACACAAAGAAACCAGAATGTGAATGAAGGAGACACAACGATCACATCCAGAGAAGAATAAAAACAACAACAACAACAACAACAACAACAACAACAACAACAACAACATTCAGGTGGAGACGTTGGATGTGGTTGAAAAACAAAAGGACTGAATGTTTTGTGTCTTATTTTCTCATCTTTTGGCCTTAATGAAATGAACAAAAATAACTGCAATAATGTTTGGATGTTCTGCCGAGAGAGAGAGACAGACAGAGAGAGAGAGAGAGACACAGAGAGAGACAGACAGAGAGAGAGAGAGAGACAGAGAGAGAGAGAGAACTTGTAAGTGTCATGATAATAAGGACTGGTCTTGGTGGTCTGGGTGAACAGTGCGTCTTTGCAGATTTAACGATAATCAGACTTTGTGTTTTGGAGACGTGATCTAGTCCCAAAAACAACAACTTCTACTGAGTCTGACACCTGTCTGTCTCTCTCTGTCTCTCTCTATCTGTCTCTCTGTCTCTCTCTATCTGTCTCTCTGTCTCTCTGTCTCTCTCTCCTCTGATGTCAACCTGTCTCACCACGTAGAGTCCTGTGTTTTTGGTACCATGTGTTGTCTGCTCCAGACCGACGGACACAACCTGCAGCTCAGACTCATCGGACTTGAGGAACTTTTCCTCACGGTCGTTAATGTGATGAGGACGTGGAAGGTGGTGTGGCCTGTTCCCATCCCTCCTCCTCGCTGAGGAAGCCGGGGCGGAGGACGGGCGGCGGACGGGCCGACACGCCACGCCCACTTCTTCCCTCGCGCTGTAATTGTGAGTGTGAGTGTGGCAATAAGCCCCTGGACGGGAACCCGAGCCGGCATGAAGCTGATGCAGCAGATCTGGCTCCGGTAGGAGACCGCACCCAGCTGCCGTCATCACCGGGGCCGGTTCAGCCGGGGCCGGGTCAGTTTTGGCCGGGATGACGGAAGCCGCGAGAACCGTGGACCTTGTGGCGGAGCTTTAGGAACCATCCGCTCATGATGCAAAGGGAACCGTGGAGCGTTGAAGTGGGTCGGGACGGCGGACGACCACACCTTGGATCCCACGGATTCTGGATGTGAAGGTTCATGAACAACATGTCAACGTGTGACATGAACAATATCAGGATCCTCCGCTAATGAGTCATCAGCTCAGAAAGAAGCTGCAAACTGAACCGAGAAGAACAACATCTGTGAATAAACCACCGTCCTGTGTGTGTGTGTGTGTGTGTGTATCCTCCCCTGGGATCCCACCGACTGTAATGAACCATCACTTCAGTCCTCACTGTAAACACACAACATGCTAGGAAGACTGTGTGTGAATGTGTGTTGTTGTTGTGTGTGTATGTGTGTGTTGTTTTTATTATGCCACTCTGTATAGAAATGGATATTTTTGTAACATTCATCAGGGCGTGTGTAGGTGTGTGTGTATGTTTGTATGTGTGTGTGTGTATGTATGTGTGGGTGTGTGTGTTTTCTTGTGTTCTTCCGATAAACACCACAAAGGGAAAGACAAGCAGGTGCAGGTGCAGGTGCAGGTGCAGGTGTGAAGACGCGACGTCGTCCTTTTTGAATTTTCCAGTTTCTTTCTTCTGATTGTTTATTATTTTTGGGATTTTGTGACGATAAAGTTTATTTTATTTAAACTTTCATTCATTTTAAAAAGCTGATTTGCAACGTTCACCTTCAGCACTGACACCTGGAGAGAAGGGAGTGTCACCCTCCTTCCCTTACTCTTTCTTCCTCTCTCTCCCTCCCTCCCTCCCTCCCTCCCTCCAGCAGTTAACCGGTCGACCAGTCGCTCTAAAAATAGCTTCCCTGAAAGAGAAGAGATAAAAAAAAAACAGCATGAAAAAATAGAAGATTCCAGAGGGAGGGGGAGGGAGGAGGGAGACATCAAAACTGTAGCTGACAAATCTTGGTTCTCTGCTCTGTCTTCTCTCTATTTCACTCTCTCTGGATGGAAGGAAAGAAGGAAGGATGGATGGAAGGAAACAAGGAAGGAAGGATGGATGGAAGGAAAGAAAGAAGGAAGGATGCAAGGAAAGAAGGGAGGAAGGATGGATGGAAGGAAGGAAGGAGGAGGGAAGGATGGAAAATGTTATCTTTGTTTTCAGCACAATAATCCATATCAGGGTTAGAAAACAGGGTTTAGGAGGAAAGGACCAAGGTCCATGGGGGTAGGACCTGTCCATGGGAGGTGACCCATCCATGGGGGTAGGACCCGTCCATTGGGGTAGGGCCCCTCCATGGGGAAGTGACACATCCATGGGAAGTAGTCCATGGGAGGTGACCCGTCCATGTGGAAGGTGACCCGTCCATGGGAGGTGATACATCCATGGGAGGTGACCCGTCCATGTGGAAGGTGACCCGTCCATGGGAGGTGATACATCCATGGGAGGTGACCTGTCCATGGGAAGTGACCCAACAATGGGGGTAGGGCCCCTCCATGGGGAAGGGTACCTGTCCATGGGAGGTGATCCGTCAGATTGTCCATTGAAACCACTACAGAGCTAATTTTTATTGGACCAAGTCTGCCCTTCATGAACACAATGTCATTGTTTTCTTTTTTTTTGTTAAATGCATCATTATCATTGGTCCACGAATCAGGAAGTGACGGGTGCACAAGCATCATTGGTTTCAACAACCAGGAAGTAAGCTCTTTCTTCAAGATGGTTGAGTTGGAGTCTGGTCATCGACACGGTTATGATGTCAGAGGCCGAGTGGGATTTTTCCGATCACGTGTTTTAATCTTATTTCCTTTTGATGTTTTCAATGTTTTGAATGTTTCGAACTCCTTGTTTGGTGTTCATACGGTGGAACGGTTACGGTTTAAAGTACAAATGCACTTTATAAAGATGGAAGAGCTACACATTGCACTTGTAAATGTCGAATGTACAACCTCGCAGAGAAAGATTTATTTTTAATATTGTGAATAAACGAGAATATGAAAAAAATAAAATAAACCTGAAAGTGAGGAAAATGATTTGCCAAATAAAAGAAAACAAGAAATGAAAAATAAGAATTTGTGGTTTGTTATTTGGCTCCATCCAGTTGATTCATTCAAAGTGAATATGCAGAACACACCGATATGCAACATTAGTATTAGTGCATTATCATATTTTAATTATATAAAAAGATTAATATTACCACCAGACAAGATCAATAAAGAAAACTCAGAGCCCCGCCCTTCCAAGTGCAGGGATCGTCAACGTGGTGTCACTGAAACCACTGTGGAAAGGACCAGAAGAAGCAGAGAATGAGGAAGATCCAATTCCTGAAGACCCCAAACTCCGGAGGAAACGACAGGAAGCAGAGAAAAGGAGCGAATGGAAAAACAACCGACTGAAAGTATCCACGAGTAACACAGCTGATCACCTACTCCAAATGAATTCTCAAAGCTTCTCCCCAGATGCCGCAGAATTCCCAACAATTAACTTCAACGACCTGGACCTGGACCTGGGTTCCTGAAGCGATTCCCAATGAGACCTCTGGCCGATCATGATAAAACCTCCATGATAAACCGAGCCGTAGTAGAGGTCTAGAATGCACCTGCTGACTTTGTAAACCAACTAGGGGGGACAAAAATGGTGACGGAGTCAAGATCAACCTCCACCGTCCCAACCCCAGTTGAAAAACAATATTTACAAAGGAAGGCCAATCCCTAAGTGTCTCCCTAGTGTCTAATACATTCAAAGTAGTCTAATGTAATAGTGTAATAATAAGTCTAATAGTGTTATATATTATATTTTTGGTATATTATAATATTAGTAAATCATATTATTAGTATATTTGTCACAAACCTCCCCTGCCTTGATTCTCTGTCTCTGCCTGTCCCTCTCTAGCTCTCTCTGTCTGTGTCTGTTGTCACTTCATTGTCACTGCACACCTGTCCCAAGTCAGTAATCCCACCACCTGTCTCCACCTTCCTCATCACTCCTCTTTATTTAACCTGGTCCCATTCACTCTGTCGGTGTCTCTGCATGTCTTCTCCCCGTGTGTGTGTGTGTGTGTGTGTGCGCGCGCGCCCTGGACTCTTGGTCCCGGATTCTGGATTCCCTGCCTGGTGGTGAGTCCCTGGTCTCCCCGTCACAATTCCCTGCCGGTCCTGATCCCCCGTCATTTGCCTGTTCCCCATTCCCTGTGTTTTCTCAATAAACCCCTTGTACGTTCTCCCAGAACTGTGTGTCCTGCATTTGGGTTCCTCTTCTTGACCATCACCTTAACAATATGATATTAGAATATTACAATGTTATTATATTTTTGGTATATATTATACTATTATATGGAAGTATATTACATTAATAGGGTGCCTTCTGCTCTGTCGCCATCAGGTGGACAATGTGTGTCAGTGCAGGTTTCAACTGATCAATCCCTGATCAGTTCCAGCTGCTGATGCAGAAAATTCTATTATTATATGAGTATAATATTACTATATTATTAGTAAATCCAAATATTACTACTACATTAATAGGGTGCCTTCTGCTCTGTCGCCATCTGGTGGACAATGTGCGTCAGTGCAGGTTTCAGCGATCGATCCCTGATCATTCCAGCTGCTGATGCAGTAAATTATATTAGTACATTATATTATTACTATATTAGTAAATTATTATATTATAAGTATATTATAATATCACTTTATGATATGATTAATATATTATTAGTATATTACATTACTCTATGATATTATTAGTATATTATAATATATGATATTAGTATACTATAATGGCATATTATATTGTTCGAATATTATATCATTAGTATATGTTATTATATCATAACATTATATTATAATATTACTATATAAGGGTGCCCTCTGCTCTGCCACCATCTAGTGGACAATGTGTGTCAGTGTAGGTTTCATGCAGAAAATGATATTAGTACATTAGAATATTACGAAACTATATTATTATTGAATTATTATATTAGTATATTATATTACTATATGATTAGTATATTATAATCGTATATATTAGTATATAATATTACTATATATTAGTATATTATAATAGCATAATATATTATTAAAATATGATATTACTACTTAGTATATTATATTACTATATGATTAGTATATTATAATATATGATATTAGTATATCATAATTATTAGTACATTAGAATAATACTCAATTATATTATTAGAAAATTATAATAGTATATTATATCATTAGTATATTATAATATTACCGACACCAACCCAGGTGGTCTGCCCCGCAGACCCTGGTCAGGTGGAGTGTTGTTTGACCGCCCCCTGTTGTTCGGCGGCCCCTGGCCAGCCCTCCGGTGCCGCGCAATCAAACCACAGAACAGAGGGCGGCAGACGACCCAAACCCAAACCTCTTACCTCGTATCTTACATTGATACTGATCCCAGTGGTCTCTGCCCTGCTCCAAGCTGCTGCTGTAGTGAGTGAAGGTGCCTACAGGGTACTGGCCAGTGAGGAACATGTAGTCATAGGGATAAGGATAATAATACAGGCCTCCAGCCATGCTTGGTCCAGGTTGAAGTGGACTGCTGGAGGCTTCTACAGCAGAGTAGCCTTGAGGTGAAGCAAACACTGAGCCTGGTTCCTGGGTCTCTGATTCATAAAGTCCTTCTTCAGTGGTGCTCTCATAGCGGGACATCTCTCCCGGCACAAACTCTGGACCAGGTGGTGGAGGAAGAGGAGGGCCCATTCTAAGATAACTTGATTAAACTGGACAAGCTGAACTTGTCTTTGTCACAAACAGACATGTCGCTGCAGTATGTGTCGCGACGGCCGACACACACAGATGCAGGCCGTGAAATGTCTTTTCCGCATTTATCCCATGGAAGCTTGTCCTTCCTCTGGGGGGAAGACCAGGAGCAATGGGCAGCTTACAGACAATGTTTCGTTGTGTCACAGTGGTGCAGTGGTTAGTACTACAGTCTAGCACTAGGAAGATTCTGGGCTTGAATCCTGCACTAATAAAAGTTCTGTTTTCTCTATTTATGTGTATGAATTTAACTATATGTGTAGTTAAAGTGCATTTGCTTCTGTGTGCCATGTTGGTACAGTGGTTAGTACTGCAAGTCTCAGTGAGGTGGTTGTGGGTTTGAACCTTGCTGGGTTGTAAAAGTGTTGTGGTTGCTGGAATTCCTGAAAGGTTTGTTGCTGGCAATGCCCTTGAGCAGTGCATTGGTTGAACTTGTGAGAGTGTAAAGTGACAACTGTTAGTTGTTGTGACTTGATAAATGCTGTCTGCTGCAGATCAAGATGTATAGTACTGCTGAAGTTAAGAACTTCAACTTATTTACCTGAAAATGCATAAACCATGCCTCTTTGCTCATCCCTTCACCACCCTCTGAGGGCCCACCTCTATCTTCCACAGCCACAACATTCACTTTGTTTACAACTAGGCATCATTTGTGGGGGTGGTAGCTCAGGGGGTAAAGCTGGTTGTCTAGTAATCTAAAGGTTGCTGGTTGGATCCCAGGCTCCTCCTGCTAGCAGCTGTAGTGTCCTTGAGCAAGACACTTAACCCCTAATGGCTGCGTCCGTCGGTGTTTGAATAATTGTAAGTCGCTTTGGATAAAAGCAATGTAATTTAACTGTGACAGTTCAACCAACACCTTACTCAAGTGGATCATAGGGAGCTCACACATTTCAGGGGAAGGTGCCTCCACAGAATGCCCCCAGTGAGATTCAAACCCAGAACATTTCCTCTGTTGCACTGGACCACAGTAGCCCCTAGAAGTTGCCAAATGTTTGGTATATTTAACATAAACATTCTTGTATGAGAAGGTAAATGTCCTTAATTCCTTTGGTCATGACACACCACTGTCCCACTGGGGCAGCAGTTAGTACTGTTGCATCCCAGCATACAGGTTGTGGGTTCAAAGCTCACTGTTGTGTTTGCTGTTGGGAGCCTTGGGATCTCCTCCTGGAAACACGTGTGGCTGTTACCTGCAGCTGCGCAGGCATTTTAGGGCAGAGTCCAACATCAATCAACAATCAAGTGAACACACAACGTCCACACTGTGAGGACACAACACTAAACCCTGCACTGTCATGACTCCCAGCATGAAGGTTGGGAGTTAAACTCACAACCTTCATGTTGGGAGGCAACAGTACTAACTTCAACCAGCATGAAGGTTGTGAGTTGTGGGTTCAAACTCACAACTTTCATGTTGGGAGGCAACAGTACTAACCGCTGCACCAGCGGTACGATGTTGTGCCACGACCAAAAGGATTAATGACATTTACCTTCTCATACAAGAACTTTTACGTCAAATATACCAAAAATGTAGTGGCTTGTCAGAGGATTAGTGGTGCAGTGGTTAGTGCTTAGCCTCACAGAGAGAAGATTCTCAGTTTGAACCTCACTGGCCGATTGCTGTGGAAGGTGCTGTTCCCTGAAGCATGTGCTTTGTGTGTGATGAGCAAGGTGTCAGTTGAATGATGTAGGCAGAGCAGTTGTAGAGGTTATGATCGTACTCCAAGGGAGAGGGGCTGCCCCCTCTGAGGGTGCTGTGGGCATGCATGTGAGGAAGACATTTAAAGCCCAGATGCCACTTCTTTTGGCAACATAAGGATATGCACCTAAGAAAGGAGGGGTCAGTATTACGCTCACTGAGAAGTACAGCTCATTACTGGGTCTGTCATGTCCACCCACTGTCTCACTTCAGTTGATTGAGTCAATGAACTGCTCAAGGGAATCCCCTGTACTGTCAGCAACACACACTTCCCTGGAATTCAATCAACCACCACACAGATATACAGCCAAGCAAGGCTCAAACCCACAACCTTCTTTCTCTGAGACTTGCAGTACAAACCACTGCACCACCATGACACATGGACACTTTAGACGTTAACTACGCATATAGTTAAATTCATACACCTAAGAAGATAAGTTGAGCACAGCGGGGGGGTTTGAACCGACAACCTTTCGGAGGTGCAGACCAGCGCTTACCACTGAGCCACCGCACCTACATACACACAGGGACACACAGGGAGCAATAGCACCTTCCTTAATGCTGCCGCCTGACAATAAACAGCTTCTTGGTTCTGATGCCCAGTCAGCAGCCAAATCCAGGACCAACACCAGTTCAATCAACTTGCTCAAGGGCATCAGCAGCTACCTTCCATGTATGTATTTTAGGGTGGGCACTCAGTCTAAAGTAAGAGCAATATATCAAAATTGAGAGCAATATATCAAAAACCCCAATTGGGTTCGAGCCCTCAACCTTCGAGTAGTGCAATAGATTATGACAAATGTAAAAGGACTCCGCTACAGGTAGTGTGTACACCTCCACATTTGACCAGTCCCTCACTACTTCAGGATGAGGTCGACAGCATCCACTCCACACGCCAGCGGCAGTGCCTTGCTCAAGGGCATCAGCAGGTAGTGACCCAGACTATCGAGGCTTTGGAAGCCGCAGTTCAGTAACCATCTCCAGTGTGGTTGCTTGCTCAATGGCATCAGTAGACATTTTCCCTTAATGCGGCTCTGGAAACACAGGGCGTCGGGACCAACTCCAGCTTAGTAGAGCTAATGCCTTGCTCAAGGGCATGGGCAGCATTTTGTAGCTGACGTGCTGGTGTTTCACCCTCAACTCCCAAATGACGATCGGCACAATTAACGTTGCGATATAAATGCCTTGCACAAGGGCATTAACGGGCCACCTGCCCTGTGTGTCTTCCAGCGTGACCGCACACCCTCCACACAGCTGTTTGAACCCAGAATCTTGAGGTCACAGTTCTCTATAGATACACCTCAATTTGTCTGTATCTCCATAAATACAGTCGGCTGTTTTGACAGACTGGTTCATCCCATCGGGGCCTGTCTTCCCGCAATCCTTGTGTATGCACCTCCAAGCATCAAGAGATCAGCTTGTCTGGAACGCAAATGGGTCAGGTGTGTTGCTCCCAGACACACCAAATTAGCCAGGAGGATGAACCGACCCTGCAGTTGCCAGGTGACCCCTCCAGGACAAATCCTTGTTTGAAACTAGAGGCTGATGAATGCAATGTCTCTAGAGCATTCAACTGGGACAGGATATTGTTTACCTCCCCCGCACAACTAAATGCACACTGAGCTGCTTTTCAGTTACCGCCCTCTGTCGGATGAGACCAATTGTTGCTTCCTTCTTGAAGAGATCTGTCCATGAAGGGGCCCCCTTAGTGCCTTACACTGGCTGGATATCAACACCAAGTTGTATTCCAGGTAAACTATTGACCGTTTGAGCTGACTACATTGACCCGGCAGCACAGTTCCCTCAAGTCACACTGGACAGGTTCTTGTGACTGACCCGGGGCATGCATTGTTTGACTTGCTGTGGGGGTTGTTTTTAAGCAAGTGCCCGCCAATATTATTTCAGACAGTGCAAGGGTTACAAAACCAAAGCTGTAGTACATACTGAATACAAAACAAGCTTTATTCAAGATGTTAGTCTTCAGCCATCTGAAAGACAAGTGTACACATTAGGATTCATTACAGGTTGAAATACAAACACTTCTGGAGTCACTTATGGAGCATGACATCTTCCAGACTGAGTGGGCTGCATGTAACTCCATAAAGTCTAGCCCCAGAACTGCTTGTTTAAGTTGCCTCTAGCCCCAGTCAGACCTTGTGCCTCATACTGGCTGGGCGGATGTGGAATCACTGGGAAGGATCTTGACCTGCTGGGCTACACCAGGGCTGGAGGGGGCAGCAAACCTCTCATATTCAGCCTGATCCCAGTGGTCTCTGCCCTGCTCCAAGCTGCTGCTGTAGTGAGTGAAGGTGCCTACAGGGTACTGGCCAGTGAGGAACATGTAGTCATAGGGATAAGGATAATAATACAGGCCTCCGGCCATGCTTGGTCCAGGTTGAAGTGGACTGCTGGAGGCTTCTACAGCAGAGTAGCCTTGAGGTGAAGCAAACACTGAGCCTGGTTCCTGGGTCTCTGATTCATAAACTCCTTCTTCAGTGGTGCTCTCATATCGGGACATCTCTCCCGGCACAAACTCTGGACCAGGTGGAGGAAGAGGAGGGCTGGTTCTAAGAGAACTTGCTGGAGAGGAACTGGAAACTGCATCAACAGAGAACATGTTGGGAGCCACATGCCAGGCACCACCTAGGAGAGAACCATTGATGCATCATTACAATAAGGCAATTAACTTGGAGCAAACAATGAAGGTATATCATTCAAGAAAAAGACTCACCTGGTGGAGCGGCAGGTTGGGAAGGAGCACTGTATTGACCAGAGCCAAATGAGGGACCAAAAGAATGCCCAACAGTGGAGCCTCCCTGGTTCCCTGAGCTGTGGTAACTGGGTTCTCTGGCTTCAGGCTGGAAGGAGAGTGGAGCTCCAGCATTTGAGGCTCCACCCTGAGCAGAGCTACCACTAGAGAGAAAGCCACTGGAGGAAGGAGCTGCATTGGAAAAGCCAGAATCAGCTGCAGAGTGGGCGTTGGAGCCACTTCCATAGGACGAGCTGGGTGCACCAACTGGATCATGAACATATTACTAGATTAAATAAACATCAATAGAGGCCTGGGTGAAATATTAAAACTAGTTTACCATCTTTTTTAAGAGGGACACAGGTAATGTCCCAAATCAGCACAGCTAGGATGAACACTCTAGAATAAAGAAAACAGATATAATCAGCAGATAATTAAGTCTCCATCAAACATCAACAGACTGAACTGTTTCCCTCCCATTACCCTGAAGAAACCCAAGAAGCCATCGTCCCAATCAGACAGAAGCAGGAAAGTGAAGAAAGGTCTTTGTTTGAGGTTTATCAATGTTTCCAGGAAGCGTCCTTGACCAATCAGAGCTTAATGACATAACGATGAACAGCTGTAACTATACAACTGTCCACCAGGATGGAAAACACCAGAAGGACGTCTGCTCTACCTCCACCGCCCAAAGACACTATTTCAATGTATGTGGCACTCTGTGTTCAGACCTGTATGTGCTGCACTTCTCTCCATGCAGGAATAAACTGGAACTAGAAAGACATTTTGGGTTTCTGAGATTTTATTCAACAGATAGGCTTTCCAGAGCAGTGTGCAGATGGTGTACACTTACACATTTAACCGGATACTGTATGTCATCCTGGTGCTTTTAACATACTGTGGTTTGAGACATACTAAACACTAATTGGTCGTACTAAAGATAGTATGCCATTTTGGATGCAGCAAAAGTTGCCTCCCTTGAATGATTTGCTCTAAAGGTTGAGAAACGATGCAGTTCCTTCCTGTTAATATGCTGATTTGATGGATGTTTGATTCCAGTCTGATAAACAGTAAATGGACTCAGCCATACAGCCACATCACGTGATTTTCATGGCTGATTTGGTGATGATTAGAGATTAGGCTGGGACTGGGGTGGTCCAAGGAGGTACAGGGTCGCACAGGGTAGTACAGGGTGGTCCAGGGTAGAACAGGGAAGTACAGGGTGGTCCAGGGAGGTCCGGCATGGTACAGGATAGTACAGGGCAGTCCAGGTTATTCAAGGGTAGTACACGGTATTCAAGGGTAGTACAGGGTATTTAAGGGTGGTCCAGGGTCGCACAGGGTAGTACAGGGTAGTACAGGGTGGTCCAGGGTAGTACGGGGTCTCAGATTCAAAGTTTTGAAAGTGTAGACTTTTTTCAAAGTTATTATTAGTATATGAAATTATATCAAGTACAAATTTAATATTAGTTTATTACATTATTAGGATATTATAATATTACTATATTATATTATTAGTGTATTATAATACTACTATACTATATTATTAGTATATTATAATATTATTATACTATAGTGCATTGCACTGCTGCCTCACACCAAGAATGTCCTGGGTTCGATTCCCGCCTGGGGAGCTGTTGGCACCGTGCTGTGGTGGGTTATCTCCCAAACAGGAGCCTTTCTGGGTGGAGTTTGCATGTTCTCCCCGTGCTCACATGGGGTTTCCTCCTCCTAACGTCAGTAAGGACCCCCACCCAAAACATGCACCCATCATGGTCTGACCAGCGATGGACACTTATCACCTGGTCCCCGGGCGACGACCAACGCTGCCCCCGGCTCCTGGCTGCCCCCCCACGGAGGAAGCACAAGCCAGGACGGTTCAATGCAGAGGAAGCATTTCACCAGCACCACCCAAAGCGTGTGTGTGTGTGTGTGTGTGTGTGTGTGTGTGTGTGTGCATGTGTTGTAGTGTGGTGTGTTGTGTGATAATTAAAGATTCTTCTTCTTCTTCTTCTTCTTCTTCTCTGCTCTGTCACCATCTGTGGACAATGTGTGTCAGTGCAGGTTTTAACTGATCGATCCCTGATCAGTTCCAGCTGCTGATGCAGTATAATATATTATAAGGACATTATAATAGTATTTTATATTATTATATTATATTATATTATAAGATCAGTTTATTATATTATTAGTGTATTGTAATGTATATGATATTACTATATGATATTATTAGTTAATTATATTATTATATATATTATGGTTATATTATAATATACTAATAATCGAATATACTATTTTAATATAGTAATAATAGAATATACATTAAGCAGACGCTTTTATCCAAAGCCACTTACAATTGTTCAAACACTGATGGACGCAGCCATCAGGAGCAATGAGAGGTTAAGTGTCTTGCTCAAGGACACTACAGCATGTTAGCAGGAGGAGCCTGGGATCCAACCAGCAACCTTTAGATGACTAGACCACCAGCTCTACCTCCTGAGCTACCATCCCCTACATATACTAATATACTTATAATATAATATAGTCACATAATATACTAATAATAAAAGATACTTTTATAATATACTAACAATATAATATTGTTTACTACTAATATACTCATAATATAATGGACTATTGTAATATAGTAATAATATAATATACTATAATAATATACTAATAATATAATATGGTAATATTCTAATGTACACATATAATTTACTGCATCAGCAGCTGGAATCGATCATGGATTGATCGCTGAAACCTGCACTGACACCTATTGTCCACCAGATGGCAACAGAGCAGAAGGCTCCGTCGCAGGATACAAAATTGATGATCTGTGTCTAAGTTTGCGCATCAGAAGATGTATTTAAAACTATTATAATATAACAATATTATAGTTAATAGTACTAATCATTCACAGGATTTAGATTAGAGGGACGGCTCAGGTTGGACAGTTTGGTGGAAAAGTGAGAGAGGCCCGATTGAGATGGTTTGGACACGTGTGGAGGAGAGATGAGAGTTACATTGGGAGCAGGAGGCTGAGGGTGGAGCTGCCAGGCAAGAGGAAAAGAGGAAGCCAAAGAGACGCTTGATGGAGCTGCTGAGGAGGATGCGCAGAACACAAGGTGTTGGAGGCAGATGATCTGCTGTGGTGACCACAGCAGGAGCTGCACAAAGAAGAAGAAGAAGTAGAAGAAGAGTTCTCGAGAAAATCTGGTGGAGTGGTGAATATTATGTGTCTGTGTGTTCACAAGTTGAAGAATGTCAGCACAACTTGATTGGTTTGGGGGGCGGGCCGCTTTGTGACATCATCACCTGAAGTGACATACGTCCAAGCTTGGTCTCTCAGAAGTCCTTCCTGTCCAGCACCTTGCTCCCTGTGGACTGCATAGTGTTCACATACAACCTGTGTAGACTGACACCCTGAGCCCACACTGCCTTTCATGGAAACTCTGAAAACTGTAACTCCTGCTGCCTTTCATGGAAACTCTGAAAACTGTAACTCCTGCTGCCTTTCATGGAAACTCTGAAAACTGTAACACCTGCTGCCTTTCATGGAAACTCTGAAAACTGTAACTTCTGCTGCCGTTCATGGAAACTCTGAAAACTGTAACTTCTGCTGCGTTTCATGGAAACTCTGAAAACTGTAACTCCTGCTGCCTTTCATGGAAACTCTGAAAACTGTAACTCCTGCTGCCTTTCATGGAAACTCTGAAAACTGTAACACCTGCTGCCTTTCATGGAAACTCTGAAAACTGTAACTTCTGCTGCCGTTCATGGAAACTCTGAAAACTGTAACTTCTGCTGCGTTTCATGGAAACTCTGAAAACTGTAACTCCTGCTGCCTTTCATGGAAACTCTGAAAACTGTAACTCCTGCTGCCTTTCATGGAAACTCTGAAAACTGTAACTCCTGCTGCCTTTCATGGAAACTCTGAAAACTGTAACACCTGCTGCCTTTCATGGAAACTCTGAAAACTGTAACTTCTGCTGCCGTTCATGGAAACTCTGAAAACTGTAACTTCTGCTGCGTTTCATGGAAACTCTGAAAACTGTAACTCCTGCTGCCTTTCATGGAAACTCTGAAAACTGTAACTCCTGCTGCCTTTCATGGAAACTCTGAAAACTGTAACACCTGCTGCCTTTCATGGAAACTCTGAAAACTGTAACTTCTGCTGCCGTTCATGGAAACTCTGAAAACTGTAACTTCTGCTGCGTTTCATGGAAACTCTGAAAACTGTAACTCCTGCTGCCTTTCATGGAAACTCTGAAAACTGTAACTCCTGCTGCCTTTCATGGAAACTCTGAAAACTGTAACTCCTGCTGCCTTTCATGGAAACTCTGAAAACTGTAACTTCTGCTGCCTTTCATGGAAACTCTGAAAACTGTAACTCCTGCTGCCTTTCATGGAAACTCTGAAAACTGTAACTTCTGCTGCCTTTCATGGAAACTCTGAATACTGTAACTCCTGCTGCCTTTCATGGAAACTCTGAAAACTGTAACTCCTGCTGCGTTTCATGGAAACTCTGAAAACTGTAACTTCTGCTGCCTTTCATGGAAACTCTGAAAACTGTAACTCCTGCTGCCTTTCATGGAAACTCTGAAAACTGTAACTTCTGCTGCGTTTCATGGAAACTCTGAAAACTGTAACTCCTGCTGCCTTTCATGGAAACTCTGAAAACTGTAACACCTGCTGCCTTTCATGGAAACTCTGAAAACTGTAACTTCTGCTGCCTTTCATGGAAACTCTGAAAACTGTAACTCCTGCTGCCTTTCATGGAAACTCTGAAAACTGTAACTCCTGCTGCCTTTCATGGAAACTCTGAAAACTGTAACTCCTGCTGCCTTTCATGGAAACTCTGAAAACTGTAACACCTGCTGCCTTTCATGGAAACTCTGAAAACTGTAACTTCTGCTGCCGTTCATGGAAACTCTGAAAACTGTAACTTCTGCTGCCTTTCATGGAAACTCTGAAAACTGTAACTCCTGCTGCCTTTCATGGAAACTCTGAAAACTGTAACTTCTGCTGCCTTTCATGGAAACTCTGAAAACTCTAACTCCTGCTGCCTTTCATGGAAAATGTATTTATTTATATGCGTAAATTTGAAGGGATTGTTTTCTGGAAAGGCAACCGCTGGGTGTGATGGAAAAGGGCAGCGGTGTTGACCTGAGCTCCCCTGACTCGTGGGTGTTTCTTGTCCCAGTTACACTTCAGCTTTCCTAAAAATAATAGAATCATAATGTAAACACCACGAAGCGGCAGGAAACGCTGGCATGTCTGAAAGGTTCATCATTTGAAGATTTACATCAAATATCCACAGACGGACTTTACAACGTCTTATTGAATGTGTTCAGTGCTGCACATTACATACTACTACTGAATACAATAATACACTGAGAAGGAGGTATAACTAGTATGACTAGTGTATAACTAGTACCCTGCTTACTACATATTAAGTACTGAATACAATAATACACTGAGAAGGAGGTATAACTAGTATGACTAGTGTATAACTAGTATCCTGCTTACTACACACTACTTACTGAAACAATAATACACTGAGAAGGATGTATAACTAGTATGACTAGTGCATAACGAGTACCCTGCTTACGACACACTACTTAATGAATACAATAATACAGTGAGAAGGATGTATAACTAGTATGACTAGTGCATAACGAGTACCCTGCTTACGACACACTACTTAATGAATACAATAATACAGTGAGAAGGAGGTATAACTAGTATGTCTAGTTGAATAACTAGTATAGTTTAATAACTATTATGACTAGTTCAATACTAGTATGACTAGTTTTATAACTGGTATGTCTCGTTTTATAACTAGTGTGTCTAGTTTAATAAATAGTATGACTAGTTTTATAACTGGTATGACTAGTTTAATAACTAGTCTGTCTAGTTTTATAACTAGTCTGTCTAGTTTTATAATTAGTATGTCTAGTTTTATAACTAGTATGACTAGATTTATAACTAGTATGTCTAGTTTTATAACTGGTATGTCTCGTTTTATAACTAGTATGTCTAGTTTAATAAATAGTATGACTAGTTTTATAACTGGTATGACTAGTTTAATAACTAGTCTGTCTAGTTTTATAACTAGTCTGTCTAGTTTTATAACTAGTATGTCTAGTTTTATAACTAGTATGACTAGATTTATAACTAGTATGTCTAGTTTAATAACTAGTAGGACTCGTTTTATAACTAGTATATTGAGTTTAATAACTAGTATGACTAGTTTTATAACTGGTATGACTAGTTGTATAACTAGTAAGTCTTGTTTTATAACTAGTATGTCTAGTTTACTAACTAGTATGACTCGTTGTATAACTAGTATGTCTAGTTTTATAACTAGTATGTCTAGTTTACTAACTAGTATGACTCATTTTATAACTAGTGGGTCTAGTTTTATAACTAGTATGTCTAGTTTACTAACTTGTATGACCCGTTTTATAACTAGTATGTCTAGTTTTATAACTAGTGTGTCTAGTTTACTAACTAGTATGACTCGTTTTATAACTAGTATGTCTAGTTTACTAACTCGTATGACTAGTTTTAATACTAGTATGTCTAGTTTTATAACTGGTATGTCTCCTTTTATAACTAGTACGTCTAGTTTAATAAATAGTATGACTAGTTTTATAACTGGTATGACTAGTTTAATAACTAGTATGTCTAGTTTTATAACTAGTATGTCTAGTTTAATAAATAGTATGACTAGTTTAATAACTAGTTTGTCTAATTTTATAACTAGTATGTCTAGTTTAATAACTAGTATCTTGTATGTCTAGTTTTATAACTAGTATGTCTAGTTTACTAACTAGTATGTCGAGTTTAAAAACTTGTATGTCTAGTTTTATAACTAGTATGACTAGTTTTATAACTGCTATGACTAGTTTTATAACTAGTATGTCTAGTTTTATAACGAGTCTAGTTTACTAACTAGTATGTCTAGTTTACTAACTAGTATGTCGAGTTTAATAACTTGTATAGTCTAGTTTTATAACTAGTATGACTAGTTTTATAACTAGTATGTCTAGTTTTATAACTAGTATGTCTAGTTTAGTAACTAGTATGACTCGTTTTATAACTAGTGGGTCTAGTTTTATAACTAGTATGTCTAGTTTAGTAACTTGTATGACTCGTTTTATAACTAGTATGTCTAGTTTTATAACTAGTATGTCTAGTTTACTAACTAGTATGACTCGTTTTATAACTAGTATGTCTAGTTTTCTAACTCGTATGACTAGTTTTAATACTAGTATGTCTAGTTTTATAACTGGTATGTCTCGTTTTATAACTAGTACGTCTAGTTTAATAAATAGTATGACTAGTTTTATAACTGGTATGACTAGTTTAATAACTAGTATGTCTAGTTGTATAACTAGTATGTCTAGTTGTATAACTAGTATGTCTAGTTTACTAACTAGTATGTCGAGTTTAATAACTTGTATGTCTAGTTTTATAACTGGTATGACTAGTTTAATAACTAGTATGTCTAGTTGTATAACTAGAATGTCGAGTTTAATAACTTGTATGTCTAGTTTACTAACTTGTATGACTCGTTTTATAACTAGTATGTCTAGTTTACTAACTCGTATGACTAGTTTTAATACTAGTTTGTCTAGTTTTATAACTGGTATGTCTCGTTTTATAACTAGTACGTCTAGTTTAATAAATAGTATGACTAGTTTTATAACTGGTATGACTAGTTTAATAACTAGTATGTCTAGTTTTATAACTAGTATGTCTAGTTTAATAACTAGTATCTTGTATGTCTAGTTTTATAACTAGTATGTCTAGTTTACTAACTAGTATGTCGAGTTTAATAACTTGTATGTCTAGTTTTGTAACTAGTATGACTAGTTTTATAACTAGTATGTCTAGTTTTATAACTAGTATGTCTAGTTTACTAACTAGTATGTCTAGTTTACTAACTAGTATGTCGAGTTTAATAACTTGTATGTCTAGTTTTATAACTAGTATGACTAGTTTTATAACTAGTATGACTAGTTTTATAACTAGTATGTCTAGTTTTATAACTAGTATGTCTAGTTTACTAACTAGTATGACTCGTTTTATAAATAGTGGGTCTAGTTTTATAACTAGTATGTCTAGTTTAGTAACTTGTATGACTCGTTTTATAACTAGTATGTCTAGTTTTATAACTAGTATGTCTAGTTTACTAACTAGTATGACTCGTTTTATAACTAGTATGTCTAGTTTTCTAACTCGTATGACTAGTTTTAATACTAGTATGTCTAGTTTTATAACTGGTATGTCTCGTTTTATAACTAGTACGTCTAGTTTAATAAATAGTATGACTAGTTTTATAACTGGTATGACTAGTTTAATAACTAGTATGTCTAGTTTTATAACTAGTATGTCTAGTTTACTAACTAGTATGTTGAGTTTAATAACTTGTATGTCTAGTTTTATAACTGGTATGACTAGTTTTATAACTAGTATGACTAGTTTTATAACTAGTATGTCTAGTTCTATAACAAATATGTCTAGTTTAATAACTAGTATGACTAGTTTTATACTGGTATGTTGAGTTTAATAACTAGTATGTCTAGTTTTTTAACTGGTATGACTAGTTAACTAATATGTCTAGTAGCATTGCGTTTTCTACATAATAGGTAAGGGTCATTAATAACAGGTGTGACTGCTGTTCTGGACGGTGCTCTTACCTGTTGTTACTTAGCACTCTACGTCAGGTTCGGGTTTTCACAACTCTTCCTGTTTATTTTAACGCTGAATCTGTTTTTCTCAGGACAGTCTCAAGGGCGACGTCCTCCATCAGTACATTGCACCGTCAGCTCCTGCAGCACGCAGTGGAAATAAGCCCAAAACAAACTGGCGTCCATATTTAATGTGCAGGGATGCAGCGTTCTCAGTTTGCAGCGTCAAAAAAAACTCCATTTGTGGAGTTGAGTTGTTAGGAGAGTGGACCCCCGGACCTCCTGACCCCCAAACGCCCTGACCCCCGAACCCCCAAACCCCCAAACGCCCTGACTCCCAAACCCCCAAACCCCCAAACACCCTGACTCCCAAACCCCCAAACACCCTGACCCCCAAACCCCCAAACGCTCTGATCCCCGGACCCCCAAACGCCCTGACCCCCAAACCCCATTTGAGGGACAAAAAAATCCATCTTGGAAGGCTGCAGGTGCTCCGCCTCCCCAGGGGCATGCTGGGTACATCCTGCTGCTTTCTGGTTTGGGTGGAGGAAAGATGAAAACAGCAGCGTGTCCTTGTGGGATTTATGTTTTTTTTATTTGATATTTTCTCTTGTTTCCTGTTTGTTTCCTCCACAGAGAGGATGACTCTACTGTTTGGTCGCTGATAATAAAATATGAATGATGGTAAACAAACAAGATGGAGGTACCATCAAAATTCCTGTGGCATCTGATTATTTGAGTGGCAACAGGAGAAGTTTAAAGAAAGGAAACTGTTGTGAGATGACGTGTCATTGGGCGGGGGGGGGCGGTAAACTATAGATTGCAGATGAAGTGTGAGAGAGCGAGCTCATTGAAAATGACTAATTCCTCACTAAATAAATGTTCCTATGCTGGTCAATGGATGGCGGCACCTTCCCAGGGAGGGTTTAGGGAGCAGTGCCACCAATTGCTTGCGAGTCTCGCATCTCTGATGTCCAGTTAAACATAACATATCGTGTCATATATCACCAAAACAATGATGATAATGTTGCCCCTCACACCTTTGGTGGAGGTTATAACTTGGCGGGGCTGTTGATTCCCATATGGAATATGAAGCGGGCGATGCCCTTTGAGACTCTGCTGTGATTAAGGGCTGGAGAAGCCCTTACCAGACAAGACTGGACAACACAATCTAATCTCGCACACAGACAGACGATTGGACAAAATCATGAATCAGGGAACAGCAGCCAAACGGTGCTGATGCCTCGTTGTTGTTGTTAGAGCATCTGGTTGGTGTTTGGTCAGAGGCAATGGACGTTGGGAAAGATGGGAAATGGGTCCGTGTCCGTGTTATTACATGTCGTTCAAAAAATCACCTGGTCTCACACTCTCTGTGCCGATGGTTTTCGTCTGTTTCTTGGAACAGCAGCTACTTTCTGTGAATGTCCGCTCCGTCACATCCAGCCTCGACAC
Organism: Zeus faber; assembly: GCF_960531495.2. Lineage (NCBI taxonomy): Eukaryota > Metazoa > Chordata > Actinopteri > Zeiformes > Zeidae > Zeus > Zeus faber. The sequence continues at coordinate 24,405,504 of NC_137209.1, read as the reverse complement.
ATCTGCTCTGTCAACAAGGACCACAACAGGTGGACAATGGAGGCTGCGGGGGAAAAAAAGCAGGTATTCTTCAATGGCTTTGCTCAGCTTTGGCCAGAAGGGAACACCTACAACTAAACAACAAACAAGTGAAGACTATGTCTTATGACAAGAGGAGCTTCCAATTTTTCTGATGGACATGTTTCATCTTCAACATTGTCGAATATGATGTAGCAGCATGTTTTACAGCCATTAGGAGGCGTATCAGAGGTATATTTTACAGGCACAAGGGCGTATAAGAGGCATGTGTTAGACAGCCCTTAACTAACCTTGACCACCCCGGACCACACTGGACCACCCTTGAATACCCATGACCCCATCTCAAATTATTGTGAAATCGGCATTGTAACTCACATTATGTAACCCTAGCTTGAGACACCCCTCCCTTCCACCACACCCTGTAGGACCGACTCGAGAGGTACGTCTCTGTACCAGGATCATGACCTTGACACAGTAAACCATCATGTCCCCTTGACAAGGGGTCATGACATGTTCAATCCTGTGATCTCCACGAGGAGCATGCTGTGAGAAGACGGAAGCGGAAGTGAGTAGTGAGCGGAGACCCAACATGGCGGCGCCCTGCTTCACTAACTAACGCGGTAGCTCCACCTCAGACAAAATAATACAGCGAATTGCAAATAATATTTATATATATATATATATATATATATATATAAATGGGAACACCGCGCAAAACCAAAATTAAAGACCTCGACGATTATATTGATTTATTTTATAAATCCTACGTGATGAGACCAGAAGACCAGGACCGCAAAAATCCTGTGAAAAGAAAGAAGACCGACTCAGCAACAGACATTGATGATCTCATACCGGGTGCCATAGAGGTTAGTGTCTTGGATGAGATTAACAAGAAGCTGGACATGCTCGATCCACTTCTCCGAGACATTACAGAGATCAAAGCCTGTCTTGATTTCCTGCACCGCACGGTCGGCGAGATGCAAAAAGACGCGAATCTGAAAACCTCCATGAAGCGTCTCACAGCGGAGATGGGAGCTGTAAAAAAAATAAAATAAAATAATGAAAGAGACCACCCTGGATATTCAATCCAGAAGTATGCGGGACAACCTCATCTTTTCTGGGATCCCAGAGAACAACACCGAGTCCCCAGAAAATATGGCGAAAAACTTTCTCCGCACCGCCTTGAAACTCCTGACGGACACCGTGAAGCAGATCACCTTTCACCGAGTTCATCGACTGGGACATCGCGTGGGGAACCGTCCCCGCTCCATCATTGCTAAGTTTGAACACTTCGAGGACAAGGAGCTGGTTAAAAGCAAAGGACGGGAACTGAAAGGAACCACGCTGGGTATGAACGATCAATTCCCCCGGGAGATCAACGACCGAAGAAAGGTGCTGTATCCTGTTCTGAAGTAGAACCGGCAGAAGGGTAAACGCGTATCGATGATTGTTGACAAATTATATATAGACGGTCAGTTATACGGAGACTCCTCCACCACACCCTGGTAAGTCTGATCATAATGTATGTATTCTTGTAATTCCAGTTATTATATACTGCAAGATGTAGGAATAGGCATGCTATCTATGTCAGGATTTAAAATATCGCTCACTCTCGTCTCACCTTCCTAATTCCCCCTCCATACTTCTCTCATCATCTCACCTCCCTAATCGCTCCCTCCTTTCCATCCTATCACTCTCACTCTATACTGTCTTTCACTTTATGTATGTGTAATCCGGCAATGTTCTGTGTTTTTCTGTCTACTCGTCAGTTGTTTGTTTAGTTATGTATCCCTACAAACTTCCTACAATACTACGGCAATGAAAAGGAATATAAAGGAGGAAACCCCCGACTTATCTATGGGAAAGCATGGGAACAGTAGTATAGCTATTGCCTTGCATGCACTGTGCCATCACCCCCTAACTAGCTTCAATGACACCCATTAAGTTTGTTAGTTGGAATGTGAGAGGCTTGTACTCAGCTGCTAAACGTAGCAAAATCCTAACTCACCTCACCAAGATCAAGCCCAGCTTCTGTCTACTGCAAGAAACCCACCTCACTGCATCTGAGCACTTCAAACTCAAAGCTAAATGGGTTAATCAGATGTTTTCCGCATCATACAACTCAAAAAAAAGGTGTTTCTATCTTGATCAATAAAAGTATTCCATATCAAAATAAAACCACAATATCAGAGCCAGAAGGGCGTTTCATATTGATTAATGGGATTTTAAGTAACAAATTAAAATAATCATAGCTAATATTTATGGCCCCAATGAGGATGACCAAAATTTCTTTCATAATATTTTCTAAACTATTAGAATTTTCTAAATCAATTATCATATTGGGAGGAGACTTCAACACAGTCCTGGATCCAAATTTAGACCGCTTTCAAATCAGAAATATTTCCAAATCCTGGAGTTCGTCGGACACTATAAAACAATACATGACTGATCTTGCTCTTGGGGATTATTGCCGATCAAATAACCCACATTCTAGAGAATACACATATTACTCACCACCCCACCAAAGTTTCTCTAGAATCTACCTTTTCTTAACAAGTAACTCTGCACTGTCCAAAATCACAAATCCAGAAATCCACCCTATTGTAATTTCCGATCACGGGCCGATTAGTTTCAACCTGATTAATGAAACAAACCCTACCGGCAGGTGGCGGTTTAACACCTCACTTTTGACAGATAAAGAATTTAATCATTTCTTTTCAAGAGAATGGACTTCGTTCATTGAACTGAATGACTCCCTAGAAATATCACCATCCTTACTTTGGGAAACAGCTGAGGCAGTTCTAAGAGGAAGTATTATTTCATTCTCCACTCACAAGAAAAAGAAAGGACAAGAATGCCAAAATAAACTCGAACAGTGACTAAAGGAGTTGCAATCCCAACAAGCCCACTCATCTTCTGAGCAAATCCGAAATGAGATTAGGACAATTACATCTCAACTTGAAACTATCATCCATCAAAAGACACAATTCCTTATGACACGGACAAGAGCAAATTATATTGAATTCTATGACAAATCAGGTAAATTTCTTGCCAATCAATTGAAATGTGATACAGAAAAATCACTTATTACAGCCATCAAAGATTCACAGGGTAGAATAATATACGCTCCGCAAGACATCAATAACATATTTAGAGACTTTTATAAGAACCTATATCACTCCGATAATGAATCGAATATATCAAACATTCACTCATTCCTTGATGATATCGACCTTCCTAACCTTTCGACAGAACAGGCTACCACCTTAGATCAACCACTTACTGTTAAAGAACTCAGGAAAGGGCTCTTCTCTATGCCAACAATAAATCACCTGGATCAGATGGCTACCCAGTGGAATTTTATAAACACTTCTGGCCACTTATCTCCCCATTATTCATCAGAATGGTTACAAAGGTCAAGTCAACCTCCACCATGCCTCCGCACATGAACACTGCTCTTATCTCGGTTTTGCTGAAACCCAAAAAGGACCCAACACTCACCTCTGGTTACAGACCCATAAGCCTTATTAATTGTGACCTGAAGATTAGAAGTAAAACACTAACCAACGGAATTGAAAAAGTAATCCCATTTATAATTCACCCAGATCAAACAGGCTTTGTCAAAGGCAGACACTCATCCAGCAATATGCGTCGTTTATTCAGACTAATGAGCATATCTAAAAGGAACAACTTAAATACTATCATCGCCTCTTTGGATGCCGAAAAACATTTGATAGAGTGAAGTGGACATATCTCTTTTCAATCCTCAACAAATTTGGCTTTGGAGAGTCCCTCATTCAATGGATCAGAATCCTCTACAACTCTCCATCTGCTTCTGTCATCACCAATGGTTACACCTCACAGCGTTTCACTCTACAACGCGGCACAAGACAAGTATGTCCGCTCTCAAGATTCAAGATTCAAGAGGTTTATTCATCACATACATAAACATACTTTCATACATATATGCAGTGAAATGTAATGCAACGCACCCGGTGACACACAACACACAATATGTCTTAGGAAAAATGTATTTCTAATAGACCAACTAACTGACTCCTAAAACATAATACAGTAAGTCGAATACTTATAGAATAAAGTAAAAATATATAGAATAAAATAAAATACAATAAAATAAAATGGAATAGATAGAAGGAATATGCTTATGTACATGGAATAGGCAATTATGTATATACAGATATGTGCATTCAGAAATACTTTATAATCCCAGGGGGAAATTACTTAACTAATTACTTAATTAAAGTGGCATGTGAATAAAGTGAGGTAGTGCTTGGGATAATACAGTACAATATACAACAGTACGGCGCAGCAATAGGGCATCACGAACAACCCTGAACAGTGACACAGTATGCGGTACAGTATGCTACATACAGTACAGTAGGTAGTGGAGCCTAGTGCATGGCTCAGTGAGGACCCCTGGTGAGGTCAGCATTGACAGTTCTAATGGCTTGAGGGAAAAAACTCAGTCTCAGTCTCTGTTCTCGCTGTGTGACTGCGGAGGCGCTTGCCTGACCGCAGCAACTGGAACAGTCCGTTGTTGGGGTGGTGAGGATCCTTCATGATCCTGCGGGCTCTGCTACTACACCTCCTGGTGTATAACTCCTGCAAGGGGGGGAGGGTAGTTCCAGTGGTATGTTCAGCTGAAGGCACCACCCTCTGCAGGGCCCGCCTGTCCTGAGCAGTACAGCTCCCAAACCAGGCAGTGATGTTGCCTGTCAGGATGCTCTCCACTGCTCTACAGTAGAAGGACTTGAGGATCCTCACCGAGACCCGGAATTTCCTCAGCTGCCTGAGGTGGTAGAGACGCTGCCTCACCTTTCTCACCAGAGTGTCTGTTTGTAAAGTCCATGTTAAGTCCTCTGTGATGTGGACTCCCAGGTATTTGAAGCTGCTCACCCTGTCAACAGAAATTGCGTAAATCACCAAGGGCACGCGCATCCTCGATTGTGGCCTCGCCTAAAGTCCACAATGAGCTCCTTAGTTTTGCTGACGTTCAGGTGGAGGCTGTTGTCCTGGCACCAGAGTGACAGGTCAGCCACCTCCTCGCGGTAGGCCTTTTCGTTGCAGTCGGTGATCAGGCCCACGACAACGGTGTCGTCAGCAAACTTGATGATGGGGTTGGAGCTGGACCTGGCCACACAATCATGTGTGTACAGGGAGTACAGTAGGCGGCTGAGGACGCAGCCCTGGGGGGATCCTGTATTGAGGGTGAGGACGCTTGACGTGTGCTTCCCCACCCTGACCACCTGGGGCGGGCTGTGAGGAAGTCCAGGATCCAGGCGCACAGGGGAGCATTCAGTCCGAGCTCCTTCAGCTTGACAGCCAGTCTGGTGGGGACTATGGTGTTGAAGGCTGAACTGTAATCGATGAACAGCATTCTCACATAGGCCCCCTTCTGGCCATCCAGGTGCGTGAGGGTGGTGTGCAGTACCTGGGAAACCGCGTCATCCGTGGATCTGTTCTGCCGGTACGCAAACTGCAATAGGTCGAAGGTGCGGGGGAGGGAGGCGCAGATGTAATCCTTAATCAACCTCTTGAAACACTTCATGACCACTGAGGTGAGGGCCACCGGACGGTAGTCATTCGGGACCACTGAATCAGCCAGAGAGACTACCGTAGTGACCGTACAGAATATCGTAGTGACCACCGGGGCTAGCTGGTTAGCACAGGTCTTCAGTACTCGTCCAGATATGCCGTCTGGGCCCCCAGCTTTCCTGGTGTTCACATGCATCAGAGCCCTCCTGACCTCGTGCACGGACACTGAGAGTGCGCGCTCATCCCCAGCGGTGTCAGTCAAATTAGCCAGCGAGCTAGCGGTGCTGTTGCCAGACTTGAACCGCGCATAAAAGGAGTTCATTTCGTTGGCAAGGGAGGCATCCACACTCGTGGCTGGGGAGGAGCTGCTCTTGTGGTTCGTGATCGTCCGCAGCTACTCCCACAAGCGTGTCGTGTCCCCCCGCTCCATCTGCAGCTCCACGGTGTCTCTGTACGTCCGTTTGGCGTCCCTCACCGCCCTCCGCAGATTGTACGACGCCGCTTTGTAATTGTCCATGTTACCAGATACAAGACCGTCGTTGTAAGCGGCCGTGCGAGCAGTCAGAGCGCAGCGGATGGATTTATCAACCCACGGTTTCTGGTTTGGAAATATCCGAACTTTCACCATGGGAATGATATTATCTCCTAGCATAGCTACAAAACTCACTGCCACCTCCGTAAACTCGCTGACGTCACCTGAACTTGATTGGAACATGTTCCAGTCTACGTCAGTCAGAGCGTCCTGAAGCGCAGCCTCTGATTGGTCCGTCCACCGCTTCACTTCCCTCGTCACCACCAGTTCTCGCGCGATCAAAGGCCTGTAAACGGGTACCAGCGAGATCGTGGCGTGGTCAGATTTCCTGAAAGCAGGTAGCGAGACGGTCTTGTATCCGTTCTTGTACGTTGTGTAGCAATGGTCCAGAGTTCTATCTCCCCTGGTGGCACACGTGATGTGTTGATGGAAATTAGGCAGAACTTTTTTAAGGTTGGCCCTGTTAAAGTCCCCAGTCACCACCACAGCCGCGTCAGGATGTTTGTTTTGAAATCCGCACAACACATCGTACGTCCGCTTGTGGTGGGATGTAAACGGCTGTGATGATGACCGTCCTAAATTCCCGGGGGAGATAAAATGGACGGCATAGGATGGTCAGCTGTTCCAGGTTCGGCGTGCAGGAGTGGGAGAGAAACTTGGTGTTGTCGGGGTTACACCAGCGGTTGTTTACCATTAGGCAGACGCCTCCACCTTTGGATTTTCCCGACTCCCCCGTTCTGTCGCCACGGAACATGGAGAAGGACTCGGCTGGACGTATGGCTTCATCCGGCAACAGTGGGTTCAACCATGTTTCCGTCAGACAGAGGACGCAACCGTTCCTCGTGTCTCGCTGGAATTAAATCCTCACTCGAAGTTCATCCATCTTGTTCTCCAGGGACTGGACGTTGGCAAGATGGATGCTTGGCAGAGATGGACGGTAAGGTTGCATCCTCATTCTGACCCGAATGCCACCTCGTTTACCTCGGTGCTTCCTCCGTTGGCCCGCTCATGGAACAGCGGCTCCATTTTTGTTGTTGTTGTTGAGGGTGTTCCCGCGTAGGATTTCCGCCGGCCACTCTGCTTCCGCGGATAAAAAGTCCCAAAGTTGTTGTTTAGGGAAAATTTTACATCCATGAGTGAATCGCGGTCGTATGAGGTAACTGCCGATGCTTTTTTGGCGTACATTGTGATAAAAACGGAAAAAAATACTAAAATGTGCATAAGTCAACCGGAGCGCCGGCGCAGGCGACCGCAAGGGGCGGCGCCACAATTGCCGCCCTCCCCTTTACTATTCGCCATCTTTATTGAACCCCTCGCGGCGGCTATCCGTCAAAACAGTAATATTGCAGGCATACAAAAAGGAAACTCTGTTCACAAAATCAGTTTGTTTCCAGACGATATCCTACTGTACATACGGAACCCAATATCATCCCTTCCGGAGGTGTTCAATCTTATATCTAAATTCTCAGCTATCTCAGACTATTTAATAAATTGGACTAAAACCACAGTCATTGGGGGGGACTGTAATGCTGCAACCCAGAAACTTCACTTAACCATCACAACGGGCAATATTAGATACCTTGATATCTCCCCCAATCTATCAGATTTGTTTACCTTTAACTTCACTCCATTGCTCAAATCCATTGAAGAAGACCTCATTCGATGGGACAACCTACCCATCTCACTAATTGGTTGGATAGCAGCAGTGAAAATGAATGACCCCAGTGCAACCAACAGTACATTGGTTTAATACTCTCGACTCTTAGTCAACAAATGTTATTGGAAATACAAGAAACCAAGAATTAAACAACACTGTGTAGTAACGCTACAGAAAAACAAAGAGTGTGGAGGCCTAGCAGCTCAAAACTTTAGATACTACTATCTAGCAAACCATCTTCAATTTATCATTAAATGGTTACAACCAGAGCAACAATTGGCCCATGGATGGGGAGACATTGAACAATCTGAATGTCAGGAGTTTTCATTATCCGATCTCCCATTCCTTACTGAATCTATAAAGAAACATAATTGCTTTAAAAATCCATTTATCGCAACAACTATGTCAGCCTGGTGGAAATTCCTCAAACTCAGTGCTCACACTCAATCTCCAAACAAATTCACGCCAATCTGGCACAATTCAGATGTTCTGGTTAAAAACAGACCAATAATCTTTAGGTCCTGGAAAAGACAAGGAATTACTCATCTGGAACTGTCTGGGCCTGTCAACCTGAGTCCTGACCATGTGGCCTCCTTCCTGGGTGGCGGTCTCCTGTCATCCCACCGGGTGGCCGGGCTACCTGCCCTCTGACGCTCTCGGTGTGCGGGGTGCTCGTCGCTGGGGGGTCGGGCTGTGGGTGGGGGTGCCGTCTGCCGCCCTCTGTTCTGTAGTCCGCATGCTCGGCGGCTGGGGGCTGACCAGGGGCCTGATGTGGATGCGGAGCTGCCGACGCACAGGCGCATGGCAGACGCACTGCGCCCTTGGCTGATCGCTGTGGGTTGGCTGCCACCACATACGGGAGGTGCGCGCACTGGGGCGCGTTTGGGCCCGGGGTGGGGGGGGTGGGTTGGCGTGGTTGCTCCCCGGCCTGCTGCGCCCCTGGATCGATCCGGTCGCGACTCGCCTATCTCTTCCAGTGCCAAAACTCATACTCACGCACATACACCACACAATAGGCCGAGGGCTTGCGGGATGGCGGGGTGCAGGCTATGTGGGTGGGGATGTGGTGGGCAGCTGCCATCTTGCCTGTCACGCTCCTGCCCAAGCATGCTTCTCGTCTGTCTGAAAATTTTAATCCCACTCACATTAGCTTCGAACACACACACTGGCACACCAATCCTACTCCGAACAACACTCCATCGAAGCAGGTCTTGGTTCGACTTGCCTGAAGGACTCGTACCCTTAGCCCCACAATTTTAACTGCAGTTAACAACAGCACACATTGAGCACTGGGGTTTTCCGGGGTGGCAGGTCGCTGGCATGTCGTTGTGGGGGCGTGGTTGGCCGGGGGGCGGTTGGGTGGGCCCCTCCTCCCGGCCTGGCTGGAGTCCTGACGGCTTGCGCCTGGTGGCTTGGCTTGTGATGTGCTGCGACCTGGCGGGCTGCGAAGAGCACCGTCGGGTGCCTTCTGGGGCCCCTGGGGGGACTCCCTGTCGTTGGGGGTGAGGGAAGGGGTGTGGTGGGCGGCTGTTGGCCTTTTGCTTCTGCGGCGGGGCTTCTCTGCAGTGGGCGCCCGGGTGCTGGGGGTGGCGGAGGGCCTGTATACCTGGCGGCCGGCCGGCATCGCCCGGGGGGGGTGTAACATCGGGGTGCCCCGCGCCGGGCACTTGCTGCTATGTGTATGGTCACTTGGCACTCACGCCGGGCGAGGCACCTAGTCGGCTGCGGTGGGGCGGGCCCCCCCCCCCCTTGTGAGGGGCGTGGGTGGGCGTGGGGGTCTTGCCCATGGGGCGGGCGACTCGGGCGGGGTGTCGGTCCGTCATCAGGGGGCCGTGATCCAGGCCCGCGGTCCATGCCTTGCACCCGTGGCCCGGGTTCTGTGCCGGCGGCTGCGTCTTGTGCCTGCGCCCGGGATTGGTTGTATGTGTGCGCCCCTGGGGCGCAGGGCCTCCTTGTGCTCCCTGGGACTTGGTCATGCTCCTCGGGCTGGGTGCGGGAGTTGCTCCACGGCCCTCTGGCTTCTCTGGGGGCCCGGGGGTCTTCCGTGGCCACAGGGCGGGGTACCTGGGGATCTCCTGCAGCGGGGGTTGTCCGCGGGGCTGTGGAGTTCAGGGGGCTTCGGGGCCCCTTGCGCTGCCTGGAGACGCCCCAACATAATACCGACCTTCTACACCAGTACCAATGGGGATGTAGACTCACCGGTGGACATCTTACACATACACACACACACGCACGCACGCATGCACACATGCACTCACGCACCCCTGCTTGGAGTGCACCCCAGCAACCGAGGGTGCTTTCCCCTCCTTTCCCACCTTATTTACTGCCATAACTTTGACAGGAAGAGGCCACGGGACCAGTTGTAGTTCCAGTTTTCCTGGACCTAATTCAGTTTTTCAATACATGTTGTCGTCCAATGTTCATGTTTTTATGTAAATGTTGTTTGTTTCTATGTTTATTTGTCTCACCGTGGTGATTCTCCCCCTCTTGGAGTAGTGATCAGTTGTTTATAGATCCAAACGTGATGAATAGTTTTCCAAATAGGGGGGTTGGTGGTGGCTCTCCATAACCAAAACTGTGCTCTTGTCATCCAACAGGGCATCCACAGGACAGAGTTATTGCAGCAGTTCTTGATGATTTAAGAATGAATAAAGAGTTGCATTGCAGGTTGAGAACTTGAACTCCTCTTGCAGACTAACTCTGTCCTGGATGCAAATGGCAAACAAATACTGTGTTGTATGCCC